>NW_020664440.1:24764722-24787807 GCF_002925995.2 Terrapene triunguis
GGGGGGGGTCAGGGCAGAAGGGTGTGTGTGTGTGTGTGGAGGGGTACAGGGGTCAGGGCAGAAGGCTGAGTGTGTGTGGGGGTGCAGGGGTCAGGGCAGAGGGCTGGGTGTGTGTGTGGGGGTGCAGGGGTCAGGGCAGAGGGCTGGGTGTGGGGGGGGTTCAGGGGTCAGGGCAGAGGGCTGGGGTGCTCGGCTCCTGGGGGTGCTCACGGCAGGGGGCTGGAGGGGATATGCCCCGTTTCCACCTCTTCCCCACCTCTTCTCTGCTTCCTCCCCGGAGGAGCGAGCACACTGCGGCTTGGCTCGGCTCGGCTCAGCTCCACTCTCCCTCCCCCTCCCCATCGCAAGGGCGATCAGCTATCGGCGGCAGGGAGAGGGAGTGGGAGGGGCAGGAAAGCACCACGCTGGGGGAAGAAGCGGGGAAGGAGGGAGCTTGGCTGCCGGCATGACCAAGCTTCTGCCTCCTGCCCCCGCAGGAGAAATCGATGGCCAGGGGGGCTGAGTGGGGACAGGACCCTGGCAGGCAGCAGCATGCCATCAAAAATCGGCTCACGTGCCCTCTTTGGCACGCGTGCCGCAGGTTGCCGACCCCTGCAGTATATGTTTACTAAAAATGTGTACAATACCGTGCTGGTTGATATTTCTTGGGTGTAATTTCCTAGTCCCTTACATTGGTTATACCATTATCAAATGACCCAAAATGAACATTAACTACCTTCCTGGAATCTAAGTAGCTTATTTTTAATTTTTTGTTAAATCATTCACATAGTTTATTCCAATGCCTATGTATTACATTTCTAGAGCCTGATCATCCACTTCTCTTTTCCCCATTTCCAGATGTCAGGGGGACTGTTTGTATGTGGATTACACCCCTCCATGCAGAAAGGGGCAGGGGCAGCCACTTCCACAGCACCATATCCACCAGCACCTTCCCAAAACCTTGGGAATGATTCTTCTTGGTTTGGGAACCTTTCAAGAGGAAGGTGGAGGGACCCAGATGGGCTGTGGACAAAGGGCATGCAGTCCTCTGTTGGGTGGGAAAAAGTTGAATAGTAACACAGTGTTCCCTCATAGGTCCTGTAGATTTTATGGCTGGGTCTGTATTATCTTGCCCACATCTGCTCCCTGGGGTAGGGAACCCCCCATTTAAGTGAGACTGTGGGGACAGCTGTGGACAGGGGGAATTCCCATCAGGGCTGCACTGTGAGAGGCCTCTGTGTGTGAAAAGCCCTGGCCTCCCACTGCTCCCACATCTGTGTGATTTGGTGTGGGCCTGGCTCCGCAGGGGGACACACTTTGCCTTCCCAACCCAAAGATAGAACAATTTGGTAGTTGCTAAATGACAACAATCTTATGGAATCTTTCCCTTTGGCCAGTCCCACATTTTTACTGGAAGGGGCTGTCTAGCTCCTATCAATTCCATATTCACAGAACTGCAGATTATTAATGTCTACACAGAGTATAGTTTGAACTCAAAAGAATGAGAACTGCTCCCAGTTGATGTGAAGAAAAATAACTTTCCAAGAAAACTGAAACAACTTCTAAACCAGTTGATTCTCAGTTGAACAAATACAATAAAAGATCTGTTATTTTTGTAGCTTTCTTGATAACCTTTTCTCGCTAATTCTAATATTGTTGTATTTAGGTAACAGTGGTAACTAAGATAATTGTACATAAGCAGTAGTGCGATATCGCAACATGTATTTTAGTATGTAAAATTCATAAATGGTCTAAATATGCTAACAAAATATTACATTTTAAATTAGTATGATCACTGTGCATACTGGTATGTGAAAAAAATCAGTAAGGGAAATCCAAAACTCATGTATTTATCACTATTGTTGTTGTTAAAATGAAGTGCCAAACCTTTTAAGATAATATTACTAATAATATTAGTCCTGATTGTTGGAAGATTGCCAGTTCTTCATCATCTCGCAGAAATATGTCCTACTTGAACTGTAAAAACATGTGATTCCCCTTTTCCTCCCTCCTTTTTCCCACTCACTGGAGCTGTATTATGTTAGCGTGAGTTGCGTTGAGCCGAATCCAATCTGGAATTAAGAATGCCCAAGGGCATTTTTAACAAACTGTCATTCATTTGAACTCTAACCCTGTTTAGTTTAACAGAATCTGGTTACTCAGATGTATATTTTTTGCACATTCACTTCTCTTTCTTTTCGTATCTTGGTGTGAAACTGTGTTAATTGGACTTGGAGGGAGAGAGGATTGTTTAAAACATATTGAAAACTAAGAATGAGAGTTACGGGCACAGTAGCTTGGCTTGTTGTTTTTCTGCCCTCCAGAAATTATGAACTTCAGTTCAGACATTGAGAATAAACATATTTAGTCAAAGTGAGATCCTCAAAATGCTGACATTTGGTTAAGCTTTCTGGGTTGAAAAAATGCACTGTTTTTAATAGCTCATTTATTATATTATTATAATAAGGAAACTGGTGAAATTAGGCTTCCAGAAATTTAAAAAAGGCGCTAGTAATGGATTCGGGATGTTCAGGTTTTCATCTTAAAAGACAGCCCAAAATTCAATGAGATCCCCAAAATAAATTCTTCCAACGGTTGAGATTAAATAAACCTTTACTTAGTAATTACAACATCTAGCCAACCGCCATGAGGGAGCTTCTGGATGTTACAAGTTCAATCTTTTCCAATAGGTGTCACTGTAAGGCAGTAATGATGAAGAGATGTGAGGTAGAATAGAGATAAAGGTAGAAAAATCCCATAATAAGGGTAATTAGAAGAATAAGATTATCATTATTTGCCGTCGGCAGATAATTAAAATACTTTACAATACTGCTTGAATTTTGGATTAGATTACTGATGAGCAATAGTGACTTTGAGAGAAATTCTTCTTGTGATTTTTGTATATAGAATATCCTATCAATGTACATACATGGACTGACAGGAGAATAGACACTTCACTATGGAAGGAAAGTGGATCCACTCTAAAGGCCGGATTAATAAAGTTAGGAAGTTGTTGAATATGTCCTTCGGTGCAAACTTTCTCTTATACTTTGTAGAGGTGTGTGAAAAATGCATAAAGCCGCTATTTGACCAACAATAAGCTGATCCCTAAGCTACCTTCCATGGACAATGGAGAAATTGAAGAACACCTGTGAGGGACAGGATAGTATTAGTGCTGGTCTCATTGCTCCTCCATGGGGACTAGAGTACAGCAATCTGTTGTCACTTTTCTGGGGAAAGGGAAGAAAAAAAAATACCCAATGCTCCCTTTCTTCCTCTCAGCAGGGATTGGAACAGCAAAAGAAAGGGATATTTGGCAAAATTCAGAAAGCTGACATTCAGCTTAAAACCAAATGCCAGGGATTTTGTGCAGCCCTAATACTAGGGTTAAATGGTGATAGATTAGTTCTCTCCCATATCATAATCTTTTATCATTTTAACCTGTCAGGGATGTGAATAGGTTCTGTTGTTAGGGTATGGGCTTATGGTTGATCTTTCTCCCTTTCTAGAAGTGTAAATGTATTACAGGTGTAGCTGGCAACATTGCCTATAGTTAAGGTTGTCTGATACTTTACATTATAATATAATGTGAGTGTGTATATTTAACGTATATGTAGGGGCAGTGATCTTGATTGTGACATTAGCAATCACACACATATACATTTTCTAAGAAGGTATTTGAAAGTCACTTCCTGCTACACTTTAGTAAGGCTTTTGATACTGTCTCGCATGACCTTCTCATAAACAAATTAGGGAAATACAGCCTAGATGGAGCTATTATAAGGTGGGTGCATAACTGGTTGAAAAACCATTCCCAGAGAGTAGTTATCAGTGGTTGACAGTCAAGCTGGAAGGGCTTATCAAGTGGGGTTCTGCAGGGATCAGTTCTGGGTCCTATTCTGTTCAGTATCTTCATCAGTGATTTAAATAATGGCACAGAGTGTACATTTATTAAGTTTGTGAATGATACCAAGCTGGGTGGGGTTGCATGTGCTTTGGAGGATAGGATTAAAATTCAAAATGATCTGGACAAACTGGAGATATGGTCTGAAGTAAATAGGATGAAATTCAATAAGAACAAATGCAAAGTACTCCACTTAGGAAGGAACAATCAGTTGCACACATACAAAATGGGAAATGATTGCCTAAGAAGGGGTACTGCAGAAAAGGATCTGGTGGTCATAGTGGATAATAAACTAAATATGAGTCAACAGTGTAACACTGTTGCAAAAAAAGCAAACATCATTCTGCGATTTATTAGCAGAAATGTTGTAAGCAAGGCATGAGAAGTAATTCTTCCACTCTACTTTTAGCTGTTTAGGCCTCAACGGGAGTAGTGTGTCCAGTTCTGGTGCCACATTTCAGGAAAGATGTGGACAAATTGCAGAAAGTCCAGAGAAGAGCAACCAAAATGATTAAAGATCTAGAAAACATGACCTTTGAGGGAAGATGGGAAAAAATGGGTTTGTTTAGTCTGGAGAGGAGAAGAGAAGACAGAGGGAGGACGTGATAACAATTTTCAAATTCATAAATGGCTGTTACAAGGAGGAGGGAGAAAAATTGTTCTCCTTAGCCTATGAGGATAGGACAAGAAACAATGGGATTAAATTGCAGCAAGGGAGATTTAGGTTGAACATTAGGAAAAAAATTCCTATCAGGGTAGTTAAGCACTGAAATAAATTGCCTAGGGAGGTTGTGGAATCTACGTCATTGGAGATTTTTAAGAGCAGGTTAGACAAACACCTGCCAGGGATGGTTTAGATAATACTTAGTTCTGCCTTGAGTGCAGAGGACTGGACTAGAAGACCTCTGGAGGTCCCTTCCAGTCCTACATTTCTATGATACCAGCCTGCCTGCCAATCAAATCCTGGTGCTGCTTTAGGTATTTGTGAGATAAGTAGGTAGGGAAACATAGAACACTGAACTTAAGTTTTGGCAGAAAAGTGAAGGAGGAACTGATTTGCAAATATTGTGTTAAAATGTAAATACATGTATAGCTTTTGAGTCTACACATGCTAGTGATTCGTGGTCTTAAACCGTTTTTTTATTCACCTTTTAAAAAAATTTCTCTCTACCTTTAAAATCTCATCACTTCTATGTGTAGATATTTTTACAAATATACTTGACTTTTTTATTCTCTAAAATAAAGTAAAAAGTAAATAAAAATGTCAGCACATTAATAGTTGGAAGATAATGATCGCTTTACATGCTTTAAAAATATTCTCAAATGATTTGATTGATGGGAAACTTGATTTGAGCTGTGGTGTCTATCAACACACAGTAGGACAAATCTGGCTAATGCTTCAGGAGAAGGAAAAAGTAAATTTTAAAACTTACTGTGATGCTGTTATTCCAATTTAGGGTCTTGTACTGCATACAGGCCCACACCTCCAGAGTGCCATTGACATAGATGTCACTGTTGTGAAATAAGGGTCCATGCATTTGAATCAGTTTGTAGGGCTGGATCTTTACAGATGTTACTATTAACAGATGCAACTGACTTTAAGTAATAGATTGGGGACTTAATTACTTGGCACTTATTATTAATGTGAATTGAGTAGCTAAAACTGCATTCAGGGCTTGGAGAAATTTAAGGATGAGATTTGGGAATAATCCTATTAAAACAAGAAAAATATTAAGTTAAGTTTTATATATAGTTGGACTTCTTTTGGGACAAGGTATGTGCCTTTGTATATGAATATGTAGAAAATTAAACCCTATTTGTATTTTTATGGTAACATATTGACATTATATGATCAAAAATATTATAAATTATTGCAAGTAATCCCCTCTCCCCCTTGCTTGTGTTCATCCTTAGTTTTCCTTTTGTTCATTTTTTCTTTTTTTCTATAGGTCACAGTGCAGATCTCTCTTTTTCAATATGTATTTTCCCAAGTATAACTTTTCTAGGAAATAGTCACTGCGGAAAGGCAATAATAGCTATTTTCGAAGAAATGTGAAGTCCTCACCATGCAAGTGACTCTGCATCAGTGTAACTCTGCGCCTACACAGAACTGGTCGCAGGATTCACATCATTTCTCTTTGTTGTTTCATTTATACCTGTATTTCACCAGTTTTACTTTTTGAGGGGCAGGGTGGAAAGATATTGAAAGGTATTAACCAATTTATTGCTGTTGCTAATGACCGCACTGCACCTTAAGCAGGAGGGACATTGTCCGGTCTTGCCAGAGGAAGGGTAGCAGTGTGGATTGAATGAACATGGAGTTGCCTACACTGTACACTTTTATCTGCCAGGTAGTCCCAGACATCTAATAATAAAGTTGCAGCCTGATTAAATCCATATCAACTGTCCTTTCGATATAGCCGGACAATTCTAGGTATCCTAGTAGAACATGCCTTTTTATGTATTGAATGTACCGGGCACATTCTAATATCCCATCAACCTCAATGGAATGTCAATAGAGAATGGCTGCACAGTACTTATGGTAAAGGGGTTAAGTAATATATAAGTTTTCAAATAATGTTTGAGTCTGATTACTATTGTTTGATTCATACAATAGTGTTCATTCTGCTTCACAAAGCTGTTATGTGGGAGACAAGCAACATAATATTTGCTCAACTTGAAAAAAAAAGTATGTGATTTATATGTGCTGATTGCATGGTAGTAGTATTTAGATAACAACATAGAGACAAGCAGTAATTAAAAATGAACTTGGGGAAAACATCTTATTTTCTCTGTAGACAGGCTGATTATATGACCATAGCTGAATTCTGTCAGACTTCTTCTGTACACCAGCAAAAGCAGACATTTTTGCTTGACTTCCATAGTATCAACAACATGGTAGCACAGAAAAAAAAAGCAGTCAGATTGGATATATTCCAGTTGGCTCCCTCCCCTATCACTTTTTGGCTAGTCTGATGTAATGCATCTAATATTTTCCTCCGCTGTTGGTTAATTTATATAATTTTAATTTTTTGGAGAGGGGAGTGGGTGGGTAAGAAAACAAAACAGGAAGCATGTCACAATTTCTCTAAAAATATAATCATAGGATCTTGGGGAAATACTCTACCACCTATTGTTCACATAAAACTCTTTAAAAAGTATAAAACTTCACATTATACCCCAAAGTATACCACAGCCTGTAGTTAGTGATGTGGCGATTACTAAAGTGGCTACTATATTTTTAGCAGATTACAAGTAGGGAGAAAGAAAGAAAAGAGCAACAAAATATCTGTAGTGACCAATCTTACTTTTCAAGTATTTTATTCCTCATGTGTTTATAGGAGGTGCATATAGCAAATACAAAATGGTTTTACTCTGACAAAATATTCAAAGAGAAAACCCCAAGTTAGGACCATTGCATTAGTCTTTATGTACTGGAAGCCTGATTCTCTGTTCACACACATGCAAAATTGGAACCTGAAGATGACATCAAGTCTGATTGACCTGCAGTCTCCAGTCTTATCTCATTTGCTGAGTTTCTGTGCCAAGGGTAAGGGGAAGCCATGCTGGAGTTAATGTGCTTTTTAGCAGTGACCATGTAGTGACCTTCTACCCTGTCATATAGACTTAACAGTTCTGTAAATGTAATGATCCACCCACAAGACAGTCCTGCTGCTGCCAGGCAAGTGTAATATATATTTTCCTTTCTGCAGAGGTTGAGTTTTATTCTTTAATTAATATTATGTCACTTTTATAACACAACCTACACTTTTTTCTAAATTGCTAGTTTTTAAAGTTTTTAAAGTTTTTTAATGTTTTTTTTAATCCCTGCAGTAAGCAATTCCCCATGAATGCATTTCATATTTATTGGTAAATCTCCTCAAAAATTGCTAAGACGGAGCTGAGGTTGAGAATATATTCCATGAATTAAAAAATAGATGTTCAAATGTAAGAATCTTAGCTCTTTCCCTATTCCACATGCTCTGACCATACACTCATCAGAGGTTCTCACCAGTTGTCATATAAAATGTAAGTCTGAAAGGAGCTGTTTTTGGTGAAAGTTGTGTGTGGTGTCAAGATCAGTTTATAATGGAAGTGCTGTTAGAGCCTGAACTATAGAGTTACTACCACAGGTCCATAATGCGTTCCATAGACTAAATGGTGTAGGAAGTATTTATGGCAATGGCACAGGTTGAAGGGCTCTTGGTAATGTACATTAGTTCAATGGTTTGTATAAATGTTATTGGTGACTAGATGGATTCTTGGAAACTCGATCATTTCCTGGTGTTTAAGAACTGATTTTTTTTTAACCAGTAAAAAGTAGGAATGGATTTGAACGATGCTTCCACTTATATTCAGCCCTACTATGATTTTTCTGTGTTTACAAAATATTATTTGCTATGAAGAATATGGAACTTAAACAATCTATGCTTTTTAGTTAGAAGAACTGATGAATGCACTGGAAAAGACCAGACAAGAATTGGATGCTACCAAAGCCCGTCTTGCCTCAACACAGCAGTCTCTGGCTGAGAAAGAAGCACATCTGGCTAACCTCAGAATAGAGCGGAGAAAACAGCTTGAAGAAATATTAGAAATGAAGTAAGTACATTTACTCCTCTTGATACTAGAAGCATTGCAATTTCCATTTCCCCCCCCCCCGCTCTATATGTACTGTACTCATATTTAAACCGTCTGAAACTCAGGACCTCTTAAGAAATGTGTGTGAGTTAGGTTCCCTCTAAAATATCCTTGGATTATGAAGGTAATATTTATTAGGAAGTCAGCAACACACACAGGTAGAATTCTCGAAAAAGTGTTTTGTTATAACTTCCATTTGCCTTGTAGTGTTAGATGCTAATACAGAATCAGCACAGTTTAACTTAAGTTGAGAGCTTCTGAAATATTTTAATATGAATGTCTCCATTCATTATCTGTGTTTTAAATTACCATAATATTCTGCCTTATTCTGATGTGAAAAGGGTTCATCTGTGGCACAAAGCAAATTTGTCCACTGGGTTATGCTAAAACTAGGATGCGGTCACATCTTTCAGCAAGAATCCTGAAAAAAGCTCCATGTTGGATTTCCTGTTAGAGTGTCAAATGAGAGGGAAAGGGAAGGTCAATTTTATATAGCTGTTGTAAAGCTTACTAAGTTGAATTGACACAAAAATATCAGCATATAACACTATCTCTATCTTAAGTTTAAGAAACTAAAAAGGTTGCAGAGGCCTATAATTTAAATTTAACTTCCTTCCCATAATAAAGGAAAATATGTGTAATTATAATGCATTAAGGCTGTGATACTCTCTTTGAAATTGGTGGCTTGCTAGAGAAGAATGACCTCGTTATGACTTGGCCAGTCTGGTAATTATGTAGTGATCATTATGCACAGGAAATTCAAAGAACATGAAATATATTGTAAAATTAAAAATAAAATAAACAGGCCATTTCTAACTTTCAGCTTTCCTTAGTTTTCTTGCTGTACAGGGCAGATGTCCAGATAGTTATAAAAAAGGTAAGTCCATCTGACAAAGAAATTATTTAATATTGTTGCTCTAAATACACCACACAACGCATACACATGTATACATATGGTATAATTCTGCATATGTCAAACTGAAAAAGGGATATCAAATAATATGTAGGTTGATTATAAATATCTGGGTGCAATCATAGCCCCGGTGTAGTCAGTGGGAGTTTTCACCTCTGGTCTATATTAAAAAGTGGAAATGTGCATGGTTCATTATTGATGATAGTATTATTTAGTGAACAAATAGGGAACCAAATGCAGTCATAAGCAGTTTTTATTTACTTTGCTATTTTATTATAGCTTTCTTTCATATAGATAGTTGTTAGCTGCTGATTCAGCTGCAATTGAATCAGAGGCTTAGTGCCAATACAATTTCAAATGTTCATCTGTCTTGACTGTATAATTTTGTTTGCTCTAGTCGATTGCATTAAGTAAGTGATAAGGTCTTGCCTTAATGGAAAGGATGCATTTTTGGTATGACTGACCACAAATATCAATTGTTGGGTAAAATTAAAAAAGATTGTAAGGGAAGTTCTGGCTATTGCTGTGGTATATTTGGGTTGCTGTACAGACTCTCATGGGTATTGGAGACACATGTTTGGAGTGCATCTTTTGATTGAGATTCCTAGCTTGTAAAGCCTATGTAGAGCTTGAATTCACTTTGGACAGAAATGGGTTACCTAGCTTTATGGATAAAGGACCTAATAGTGGGTAGAAGACTCAGTTGTCCTAGCCCAGAGATAGAAAGGTGTCAAAGACTAGGATGGGATATAGGAGTAGACAAATTAGTGGCTGTCAGAGCCACTAATGCTGTGATGACAATATCTTGTAGCACAAATTCCTAATTAAGGAAGCAAGTATTTGTGATCGATAAGATACTGTTTTTACTTTTTCTTCATTTGCATAGTTGTCGGTGTCGTTTGTTCTTTAGGTTTTGATAATTACTTTTAACAGCCACCTTATTTATTTTTTACATTGTTGCCTTTTAATTTCTTGGTTTATAATTTTTCTAGACTTGTGAATCTTTGTTCGACCCTTAACTGGTGCTTCTATCTTTAAGAAAAGCAATTTTGTACATACATTTTTTTTAAATAAATGTTTATCCCTAAAATATGAACCAGGATTTCTCCAAAAATAAATCCTCCACATTAAAAAAACAAAACAAGTAAGTTTTCTTGGTTTAGGTGTTTTGTTATACATAAATTAAGAATACCTCATAGGTAGGGCCCTACCAAATACATGGCCATGAAAAACACATCACGGACCATGAAATCTGGTCTTTTGTGTGCTTTTACCTTATACTGTATAGATTTCATGGGGGAGACCAGCAGTTCTCAAATTGGGGGTCCTGACCCAAAAGGGAGTTGCAAGGGGGTCACAAGGTTATTTTAGGGGGGGTCGCAGTATTGCCACCCTTACTTCTGCACTGCCTTCGGAGATGGGCGGCCAGAGGGCAGCAGCTGGTGGCCAGGCGCCCAGTTCTGAAGGCAGTGCCCAGCCAGCAGCAGTGCAGAATTAAGGGTGGATCTACGATACCATGCCACCCTTACTTCTGCGCTGCTGCTTTCAGAGCTGGGCAGCCAGAGAGTGGCGTCTGCTGACTGAGGGCCCAGCTCTCCAGGCAGCAGTGCAGAGGTAAGGGTGGCAATACCATACCATGCCCTCTTTACTTCTGTGCTTTTGCTGTCAGTGGCTCTGCCTTCAGAACTGGGCTTGTGGCCAGCAGCTATCACTCTTCAGCTGCCCAGCTCTGAAGACAGAACTGCCGCCAGCAGCTGTGCAGAAGTCACGGTAGCAATACCCCAACCCCCCCGACACACACACAGTAACCTTGTGAGCCCCGCAAAAATCCTTTTTGGGTCAGGACCCCTACAGTTACAACACTGTGAAATTTCAGATTTAAATAGCTGAAATTATGAAATTAACGATTTTTAAAATCCTATGACTGTGAAATTGACCAAAATGGACCATGAATTTGGTAGGGCTCTATTCATAGGCAGCAGAGGGTTTCCTAACTGTCATCTTCTCTTGCAGTTTGGCCACTTGATTGACTACTTTATTACTCCAGTTTTAAGCAGTTGTAACTCCATCTATTTTTATAAACTCCAGAGAGAGGTTTGGAGTTTAAACCTGAGCCTTTTGTGAAGTCTCTTCTCTCTAGACATGTGGGACCTCCCTGGAGCCTATCACAGGGATCCAGTCCTATTGCAATCAATGTGAATTTTGCTAATGATTTAGGGAGGAATAGGATTGGGCCTACTTTCCTTGGTAAATAAAACAGATATTAATGTATTATTGTTTTACAGTATACCATAAAATACCGCTATGTGAGTTGTGATATAAGGCTGAGTTAATGTTTGGGAAAATCCTTAAATTTGAATGGGATCATCTGATGATATAATTTTAATACAGTAGGTCTGCACGGGTGTATCTGTGCCTTGGTCAGCATAACCTCTATCACTTGTGATGATGTGTGATATGGAAAGAATTTATCATGACTGTCAGAATCCAGGATGATTTTGCAGAGCCAGGAGATAGTAAATAGAGCTGATATGACATGGAAAGCAATGAGGCACACATTAATGTGGAACTTCACAGTGCCATTTTTCAAAAGGCACTTTTTAGTGGAGACCTGCACTTCAACTTCTTAATGTTGTTATTTTTTAAGTGCTTGTTACCACAATCTTATTATTGCATTAAAGCTACTTTTAAAAAAATGTTATTGTAACTTTGCCTTAATAAAAAGTTTAGAAAACATAAAAGAATTATACATGTAAAAAATCACGCTTTGAGTTCTGTGGATGAAAAGAGCTATATTAATGCTAAATATTGTTTCAGAACATATAAGATGTATAATTTATCATGTGAATTTACATTTTAATTTAGATAGATAGATAGATAGATAGATTTAATAAAATCTGCAGTACATTGTATTATATACTTACTAAATAGTCCAATAAGAATAATTCACAAACATGGGTCAAAGGAGTTTGATTTTATATACTTGCTTACTGAAAGAGGAACATAATGAAAGAGCAATTCAAAACTGCATGGCATTTAATTATTTTTATTAATATACATTATATTCTAATAACCAAACAGTGAATCAAATTAGAGTCATACGGCTGATGGCAGAATACTGACAGTTCTGCATAGTAGTAATACACTAGCATAGTGTTTATTCATCTGCTTTTTCTCTTGTAATGTATTAATTTAATTAGCAGACCAGACTATAGCTCCATAACTGATATTTACCATTTTATTATTTAATGCTGAGTAGATACAATTTGTGACTGCTGGCTTACAGGCATGAATTGTGTACTTAAGAACTTTCATGATGATTTCCTATGCTTATATTATGTTAAAGTTCCAAACATAGCTCTCAATTCTAAACCCATCTGGTTGACATTGCCAAGATCCATCTTAATTCACTGGGTATAATCAGTTGTCAGTTTTAGACAAATTCTTCAGTTGTCATTACAAGTCTCCATGTATACTAAGTTATTTAAAGAAGTTTAGAATAAAACCAGGTAGCAACTTAATCTAGTGCATTATGTAGTTGGGCTTTTTGATCTGGACTCTGAGAGAGAGCACCACTCATTAGATAAGTGCCCTTCAAAGAAGAGGAAGTTCAATGGAATGAGATAAACATCTCCTTATATTCTTTGCTTGATGTTAACATGTGAAAAGATGAGATTTATTTTTTTAAGAATTCCACAATATTAAAGTTTGGAGCAAGAGTTGCATGTTATTGACAATAAAGAGTTATATAATTTCTGGAGAAAATATTTTTGTTATGGTGAAAATAATATTCAGCATAACAAAAATATTTTCTCAATGTGCACAAATAATTCATACTGGCATTAATGGGAGTAATGCATACGTGTTAACATCAGCATATACCATATGTTCAAATCCATTATTTTGCCTATTTGGTCCTAATGCTTTCTGCATGGTTTATAACCAGTGCCTTCTCAGCATAATAAAATCACTGAGCTAATTATTATGTAAAATATACTATTTTTTCAAAAGTTTCTGTATTGCATAATGTCAATAATTTAATATAGATTTCAGAAATTATTTACTGTCTCTTAAAATGTTTCAAATGTCTTGAAATTAGACCCTGCTATTTAAAAATACATACTAGGGCTGAATCCTTTCCTTATACTTAATGAGTGGAAAACTAAAAATCTTGTGGAAACTCAGTGCTTATCTTGAAAAGTTTCCTTCATCTTCATAGATTTCAAGGCCAGAAGGGATCATTGTGATCAACGAATCTGACTTCCTGTATGACACAGGCCGTAGAACTTCCACAAAATAATTCCTAGAACAAGTTTTTCAGAAAAACATCCAATCTTGATTTAAAAATGATCAGTGATGGAGAATCCGCCCTGACCGTTAGTGTGTTGTTCCAATGGTTAATTACTCTCACTGTTAGAAATTTACATTTTATTTCCATTCTGAATTTGTCTAACTTCAACTTCCAGTCATTGGATCACATTATACCTTTCTCTCCTAGATTGGAGACCCCATTATTAAATATTTATTCCCCAGGTAGGTACTTATAGGCTGTAATCAAAACACCTCAACCTTCTCTGTGCTAACTAAATAGATTGAGCATCTCAAGTCTATCACTATAAGGCATGTTTTCTAATCTTTTAATTATTGTCGTGCTCTTTTCTGAACCCTCTCTAATTTATTAACATCCTTCTTGAATTGTGTACTCCAAAACTGAACACACTGTTCCACTAGAAGTCTCATGGGTGCCAAATATAGAAGTAAAATAATTTCTCTACTCCTATTCAAGATCCCCCTGTTTGTGCATTCAAGAATCACATTATCTCTTTTGGCCACAGTGTCTCATAGGGAGCTCATGTTTAACTGATTATCCACCACGATCCCAAAATCTTTTTCAAAGTCACAGATTCCCAGGATAGAGTCTCTCATCATGTAACTATGGTCTACATTCTTTATTCCTAGATGTATACATTTACATTTATCCATATTAAAATACACAGTGTTTGCTTGCACCCTGCTTATGAACTGATCCAGATCCCTCTGTATCAGTGACCCATCATCTTCATTATTTACCAGTCCCCCAGTTTTTGTATCATCTGCAAACTTTATCAGTGATGATTTAATATTTTCTTCCAGGTCATTAATAAAATGTTAAATAATATAGGACCATGAACTGATCCCTGGGGGACTCCACTAAAAACACACATGTTCTGTGATGATTTGCCTTTTACTATTACATTTGGAGACCTATCCGTTTGCCAGCTTTTAATCCATTTAATGTGTGGCATGGTAATTTTATATCTTCCTAGTTTTTAAACAAATATTCATATGGTACCAAGTCACATGTAGGGTGACCAGACAGCAAATGTGAAAAATTGGGACAGGGGGTGGGGAATAATAGGAGCCTATATAAGAAAAAGACCAAAAAATCAGCACTCTCTCTATAAAATCAGGAAATCTGGTCACCCTAGTCACATGCCTTGCAGAAATCTAAATATATTACATCCACTCTATTACCTTTATCAACCAAACTTGTAATCACATCAGAAAAAATCAAGTTAGTTTGACGGACTTTATTTTCCACAAACCCTTGTTGATTGTCATTAATTATATTAACTTCCTTTAATTCTTAATTAATAAAGTCCCATATCAGCCACTCCATTATCTTGAAACATAAGAATGTGGGGAAGGAGGCGTTTCTTCGGTGTGGGCAGCAGATCCAGCCTTTCAATCTTTCAGATGACCCCATATTTGTGAAGAGCTTTTTCAGATCACAGGGCATCCACAATGGCCTTGCTTCCCTTTTGCATGGCAGCGTAATTTCCCCAGAAGCAGTGCTTCCATTCAGTCTCAGATGGAGATTGCTGCCAAACACTTTTCATAGGCCCACATGGAACAAAAATATATTTCACTTAATTGCAAATAGCTCATATTTTATATATTGGACTTATATGGAATCACATGTAGTCTGAATATATTAATTAATAGGAAAACGGCTCATTTGTATATAATAGTTCACATATGCAACGTATGAAAACAGCTGTGCTATCTATGCATATGAAACCAATATACTTTCCTCATGTGGAGTGAGTTTCAGTGTGTGGATAGGGTCACTATTATCTTCCTAACAGTGTCAGTATTATCTTACACTGAGGAAGATACTATTCTTGCCCTGAAGAGCTCACAGTCTATAAAGACGAAGACAGATGAAGAGCGGGAGAATGGATATATCACACAAAGTAAGATGGCAGAGTGATAATCGGCACACTTCCTGTTAGTTCCATTTTTTAATTCTATATATAAAAATTCCAAACCGCAACCATTAAACATTAACAAAATTCCTTAACAGCTAAACTGACTGATATTTTTGCTTTAAAAACAAATCCATGAATTGACTTCTTGCAGAATGCTGTGATTAAAATTAGGATCTCAAAAACTGACTCCTTTGCGGTTCTAATCAAGTCAATGAAAATGAGGGTGGTAAGCACTACACTTGGTAATAAGTGTTCACAGGTTCAGTTCCACACATTATACAGAAACTGAACATCACTGTTTTGACTTGAAGATGAGTGCATCCATACTTTTTGAGACGTTAATATTATGCACTGAATTTTTCTTTTAAGCATCTGGTCAGTCCAGTGATGTATTGGAGGGGACTCTTAGTAAACCCGGGACAAAATTCCTGCCAGCAATTTGAAAGGAAAGTTGGGTAATTTCCTTGCCTCTGATAGTGCATACCATCACTATGGGTATGTCTACACTGCAGTTGGGAGTGTGCTTCCCAGCGCAGGTAGATAGACACACACTAGCTCTATTTGAGCTATGGTGCTAAAAATAGCAGTTTAACCAAGATGGCAGAGGCGATGGGTTGGGTTAGCTGAGTATGTACCTAGGGAGTCTGGGTGGGATTACCCAGGCGATTCACCCAAGATGCCACCTCTTCTATCCTGACTGCACTACTATTTTTTAGCATGCTAACTTGAGCAGAGCTCCTGCATGTCTGTCTGTCTGCACTGAGAAGCAGCTCCCAGCTGCAGTGTAGAGGTAGGTACCCTATAGGTACTGCTAAAGCAGTCCAGCTGGAGATGACTTAATCCTGATACTCAGGAAAAAAATATTTTTGAAGAACTATGTCGCCCTTTAGAATGGGCCAGATTGTACCAAGTAGACGGCTTGTTCATAAAGGGAAGATACTTTGGGGTCCCTAATAAAATGATCCTTCCCCCCCTCATTGAATAGCACAAGCAGAACATTGTGATGTGCTATCCACAAAATCTGTTCATTTTTTCATAAGATTCTCCAATGAGTGGTTGATACCACCAACTTAAAAATCACTTCCATTGTTATAGGAACACTTGTGGTTATTATAACTGAAAGAGAATAGGAAATAAAACATTACTTGTCTCTGTTTTTCAGAAAGTTTTCTTTGTGCTTTTGGCAGCACCTGTGTATTGTCATGTTTGCAATTTTAGGGGGGGAAGGGGAACACTCCCATGTTTTATTTCCCACCAAACTTTCAGCCTCACCTGAAAGGAAAGGAAGGGGGAGGGCAGAAGAGAAAATGAAAAAGCAGAGCGGGGGGAGAAAGAAAATCTGAGGCTGCTGCATATTGCAGCAGAGCTGAACACTTTTCTCCTCACCAATCAATGATTGAGCTGATCTGCAAAGCAAGGAAGAGGCAGCTGCAATTGCCACTAGAGGCCAGTGTCAGGCAGGAGGCTGATCTCTGAAGTTGCTCAGCTCTCTCCCTGCCTGCCCTTCAAAGGGAAAGGGTTTTTGTTTTTTGGTGGGGGAGACCTTGGATGGATCCAGGTGGAGCTGAGGGGGACAGTCTCATTTGGGTAATTTGGTGGGGGAAGGAAGTGTTTCTAGGGCCTTGTTGATGGCGAAGATATAGGAGGGAAGGAGGCAGCATATACTCATAGGGACCGTTTTCAGGGATTGTATTGGGGAAGGACTCTCAGTACTGTGAAGTTCTCTGTCGTTCCTTATCTTTGCTGGTTAAGTCATTGTGTGTAGTCAGCAAGTTATTTAGTTTCCCCTTTTGTTTGTGTGGGTCATTCATGCAGCAATAGGGGAGAGACAAGCACTTGAACAAAACAGAAAAGATTAGCAGCGTGACTTAGGGGTAGGGTTAGTCCCTGAAAGTACTTTTTAAAACTGACAAAATTTAAGCTAATGATGTCTCGTTAATATAAGTGTGTTTGTGAAGTGATGCTGCCTCCTTCATTTGTTTTAGTTTGCAACACTGTGCTTGTTCAAGGAGGAAAACAAATAAATGAATAATACAGACCCTTACCTGCATCTCTCTCTGCAGAGGTACCCGTGGTACCTGGAAGATGTTTGTGAATGTTCCTGTAAAAATATTGACATATCACTGAATTAGTTTCAAGACAGTTGTTCTAACAAGCAGTGCCTTGAGGATAATTGTAGAATAAATAGGACTGGATGTATGCTATTATGTGATTCCCTATACTGTTTGGATAAACTCCAAATCTACACAAAAATACCAGGATCAGATTTTTCTAGTCTACTCTTCTGAAAATAGGATGCATATTAACAATTTTCTCTAAATAGTTTGCTCAGTCCTAACACAAAGCACTATAAATGTCAACCTATATACTGGGAAAGATAGTTTTAATAGTTTCCCTATGATGTGAATTATTTAAGCAGTCATCAGCTATTGATTTGAATATGCATTAGATACTTTGCTAACGTATAGTTGTGGAGAAAAAGTGTTTTCATAAACTAATTTAACATTTTACATTATTTTGTATGAGCTATAATTGTATATACTATAACAATCAGTAAATAGGCAACAAATTGATAGTCTTTAAAAATATACCTTTTGAAAAGTGGACTAGTAGGCTGTTTTTTGTAACCTGTGGACTGTTTCCATTTAATTGTAGGATTCATGCTGAGAGTATAGAGAGTCATATCCCAAGTTAAATACAAACAAAACAGCAGGATGTTGATACAACTGTGACTTCCATAGGAAGTAGTTAGAATGGTAATGTGGTCTCCTTCTAAGGTGGGTGGAAAGTCTCCTGTGACAGCTTTTTGCCCCACAGACCTGTAGCTCAGCATGCCTTGACTAACTTTTTTGACACCACCTTGCAAACACCATAAAGATTAGAGGAATCCAAATGAAGGCTTTGTTCTCTGGAACAGAAGTTTGCTTGACCAAAATGAAGAGATGTTTAAAAAAGAAAAACTCTAAAGGGGCAGAGGGCAATAAAATGCTTCTCTCTGTGAGAATAGTGTGAGTGAACTATTTACTTGGCAAACTGCTTTAGTCATTTAAAGACACATGCCTATCACCACATGTCTGTTTAGATGAGAGCCCAATAATAGTGCTTTTAGGGTGAAATACTATGGTTTCTCCATGGCTTTATTTGACAAAATCTGTGACATTTGGTTATTCATTCCCACAAGGAAGAAAGTGTACCATCTCCTCCTATAATTTGTTCTGTAGGTTATAGTTATAATTTGTTTTCATAACATGACGCAACTTGGCATTGGAATGTCATTAGACCAATTCAGGCAATCTTCAGAATATGAAAAAAGGGGCAATACAGTGCCCGGTCTTTGCCTGAGTATTTCCAGGGCAGAGAAGGTCGAAGGAGCCGCTGTCATGTCTTGTGTTCCCTTTACAGCAGCTGAGGACAGTAGCAGCCCTTGCACTTAGGAAGTGCTTGGAGTGTACAGACCAAAAACACAGTTTTCCTTTTCACCAGGGAATGGCTGCAGTGCTTCTTTCTCTAATGATATGGTCTTCACACAATAAACCGAATGACAATGGTTCAACTGCATACAGTGTGCAATTACAAAGGATACGTTCTAATCCTTTTGATCTACATGGAATTCAACCAGTCATACCCAGCCAATTAGAAAAAGAATGGTAACAGCTGCTGAATCTGGACAATTCATAATTGGGGGAGTGGCCAAATGTCAGCTCTTTAAATATGAAATATACAAGTTTGGGTTCTAGGGGAAAGATCCCCTTCAAACAGGTGCGGGAAAGAGATTTTTTTTTTCTGTACTGTATTGCTCATCATTTTTACATTGTAAGATGCTGTGTTACAGGGCTGTAGTTGTAACTAGATTAAACTTATCTTGTTTTACATCATCATCTTCCTTGCACAGGGCATGTTACTTGGAAACAGCAAGTTGTAACTTTCAAGGTTCCTGAGGTACCATCGCTTCCAGCCAGAGGGTTTTCTATTCCACCATGGGCATGGCACTCCAATTGTGAGACAGACCAGTGATCCGGGTGTATTTTCAAGGCATCTGCAAGGCAGGAAGGGAGTGTGTATGGAAGCGCTGTCCCTGTATGTTATTTTCTGAGTTCCTACCTCCTCGCAGCATATTATTGTTAGAGATCATGTTGCCATGTCTCCAGGCATTCTTATACCCTACCTCAGTCAGTTTCGGGCAGTAGGAGATGTGGATCTTAAAAACGAAGAGGTTTCATGTTTAAGTGATGATTTCTGTTGGAAAATCCACAAGGAATTGTTACGGGTTTTGGGGTGATGCTGCTGCATGAAGCGACAAACCCCCAGCTCTGAATGTGCCCAGCCACATACCACCCCAACCTTGCACACTGAAACAGATGAGTGTGGGGTCTTCTGCAGAATCTGGTAGGGAAGGGGATGCAGCTGCTGCTTTCGCTTTTATCACCCCTATCTTTATTTTTCCACATTCCTGTGATCACCTCTCTAGTTTTTATGTATGGCATATTGCCCATTTGTTCCTTCTCTATTTCCTTGTCAGTAAAAGTGTAAAACAAAACAACAACAACAACAAAACCTGCCATGTAATTCCCTTCTTCATAGCTTCACTGTGTCCAAACAGTAGAAACTAAAATTTTTCCATCACATGGCAGCTTGTCTTATGTTTATTCTGAAATGGGAACAGAAATCTTCACAGGGCTTTTTTGGTACAGATTGCAATATAAAATCTTCCAAAGACATTCCCTTTGTCTCTTTGACCTTTATTTTTCAATCAGGTTTTCTATGCTCCTAAAATATTTATTTTCTCTCCATAGTTGGCAGTAAAGCTCTCTCCCACACTACCATCATGGGCTGAACAGGCTGACTGCACCTATTTAATAACTTGATGATTTTTCAAATCTCTTTTCAAGAACCTGTTACATGAAGTCAACTAATGCATGCTGGAGAGGTTAAAGACCGTAACTCCAAATGCCCTTTTGCTTGTGCTGTTGACCTACAGGGAATAAGAGAGTCTGCATGATGATACAAGTAGCAATAGTTTTAAAGTACAGATTGCAAGGATTGAAACAAGTGCTCTCCCTAGGGACTGGTGAAACTCACAAAGTTTTAGGTTTTAAGAACTGCATAAACTACTTTTTGAGTTTACAAGGTACTGAAGTCTGCAAACCCTTCTCTTGTAATTTTAAACCATTATATTTTCAAGAATAATCAAGTTTTAAAAACAATGTTATACCCAAAGGGGAGCCTGTTTTATGCATTTTCATCCTCTTTGGGTTTATCACTCTGCTTGTTCTTTAATCCCCTTTTCACCCTATGTTTCTTCCGTTGTCTCACTGTTCTTTTTTCTTATAGTCTCCCAAGAGTGACATGCATACCTTGCAAAGCTTTTCTTTTGAATTTGCAAACTTGCATTATTTGAGTGGGTTTTAATTTGTCAGATTAGCCCGTGGCACTGGCACACCTCAGATTTCCAGTATTCCAAGGTTCCCAAATTCACTCCTGAGTGGGTACAGGGTTTAGGTACTGGGGGAGGCTGTTGAAGAGGAACAACAGTGAGAAGGAATGGTGCTTAGGGATATAGAGGCAGGAAGGCAATGGAGAGGGTGTTACATTAGCTGACTCCAGGAAAGGTATGACACTAAGTGGCTAGTACTGTGGGTGGCGGTGCAGAATCGGAAAGGACCAGAGTTGCCTAAAAATCACTCCTGTTTTCCCTGAGTAGTTGTGGCTGATATTTGAAATATCCATAAGGAAGAAGGAAAGAGAAACAGGCAAGATTTTTATGCATCCAGTACAGTAGGTACAGTAGGGGGACTAGTATTGCCTTCTAATTATTGAGCTTTGACTAGGTATTTGAAAAATGATTCAGCCAAGACCAAATATCAAAATTTTGCCTAGAATTTGGCAAAATATCTATTCTAGGCCAAATTAAAGTGCTTCTTTAGTGCGGGCTATCTGCATGTTCAATGTTTCATAATCCTTTAGTATGAATAACACTATACAAAATAATTTGTATTATACACTAATTATGAATTGGTAAATATTGTTAAAAAGTTGTCCTTATAAAAAGAAGATGGACTTACAGATCTAAATCATGAAAATTTGGATCTGGATTATCTCAAGGGATACTGAGGTTTAGAAGTACTACTTAATTTTCTTTGGAAATGTTTTAATTTAAACTAAAGTTAAGTGATTTTGGAGTTTGGCTTAGTTTTACTTTGTAAATGAAAATTAAAATATTTTATATTGAAAACTGTAATAACAACTTTTTTAAAGTTTCCACTGCATAACCTTAGTTTTAAAATATGAAAATAATAAAATACAATCATTTTATCAAAAAAAAAAATTCCACAGGAAGAAAGCTGTACTCCTCCAGGACTGATCTCAGCCAAACTGTGCCTTAGTTTTTAAGATAATCTAAAATATGCTTTCTTATAATTTTATTAACTGAGGAAATAGGAATGATCAAAATGATGAAATAGGATGATATTTGGACTGAACTGTAGCCAATGAGAGAATGTGATGGCATCCATTTCTGATGCCATAGTCAGAAGAACAAGTGGTTTCAAAGACAGCAATGAGGGCGTGGGAAACTGAAAGAAAAGCTAAGCTTCTGTTTTTAGGTTTTTGATTTTTTTGTTTGTTTGTTTGTTTGGTAAACTGACAGAATTACACCCTTGTCTGCTGTAACCCTCTTAGTGTAATTCTCAGAGACCTCAGTGACACCTAGGGCAGGCACTGATCAACTGCAAGTTCCCATATTGCTAACCTCAGCCAACAAACTGGTTATGATTCTAGCAGATGGGTCTGTATTTTAGGCCTTCAGAATAGAGTGGGTCAGTTTTTCCCTTCTTCCAACAAAAATCTTGCATATTTGAGATGTAGAACATGACAATTTAATAATAGGAATTAAAAGATGATGGCCTCGCCAGCAGTATGGTTTTGGACTTAGTGAAAACTTGAATTTTTGAAGTTAGAGAACCAAAAAAGCTAAAGGGTTCATGTCATATAAACTAAATTGACTGCTTATGAATTAGTATTGTGTAAACAGAATTAAAAAAAAAAATTAGAAATATATATTATACTATATATTGTAAAATTTCATATAAGACATTTATTTCAAATAAATGCAGAATATAACATGATGTTACACAATGTCAAAAATAGTGTGCATGCTAGGGAAAGATTTTAATAATATTCTTGACAAGTCAGACGAAATCTGTCAATCATCTATTTTTATCTGAATGAATACTTGCATTTCCTTTACTTAGCATATCAGAAAATAACATGGAAACAGTGTAAGTGCAGAAAGTAGCACACCTAGAATATTTCTGTATATTTATCAAGATGAATTCATTTAAACTGCTAACAGATCATCAGCCTTTTTTTTTTTTTTTTTTTTTTTTTTTTTTTTTTTTTTT
>NW_020664440.1:24787907-24821562 GCF_002925995.2 Terrapene triunguis
ATTTTTTTTTTTTTTTTTTTTTTTTTTTTTTTTTTAAGAAAAAGCAAAATACTTGTCTGTAATATGGTTTGTAATACAAAAGAGTGGTGTGAGGTGTGAATTTTAAGTTGCATATGTAGTCATTATGAAAACTACTCCCACACAACTGTGCTAAGGCATACCATTTTTAACTGATAAACACCCCTCTTGAGCAGCAGTTGCCAAATTATGGTGAGTTGAGTGATGACCATTTGTAGTAGGAACTAGGATGAAATTATCCAAATCCTATTAGTTTATGATTTGTGTTGAATTTAGGTCTCTAAAGTATTAAAAGTCCATAAAAAAACTCCACAACTGCATCACCTTGATCTCAATGGCTTTTAATCTTTAAAGGGTATTTATGCTACTTTGGTAAGGCCCTGATTTTCCACTTTATCCCGCTTATAGCATCCTGATCCAGAGCTGCCTGGGCCTAGCACAAGTTAGGAGGGATAGCATGGGCTCAGTCCTAATTTATGTACAGCTGGCATAAGAGGTGGCATAGCCACTTCTACCACTGGAAGATTATGCCAGTGGAAAGTTTCTCTGCAGAGGGAGAATACTCCATTGGTCATCTCTGACTGTTTTAAGAACCTTAGTTGACCAGCCACCTCTAATATTTGTTTAGGGACCCCAAACCAGGAATCAGCCCCACTTCTTGCTATGACATCTGAGAAGAGGACCCATAGGGCTCCCTCCAGACTGCAGCAAGGGGCAACCTAATAGTGCTCTGGATGGCTGTCTTGGGGGAGAAGAGGGCATCCACAGAATCCTACTTTAATTGTGGAGATGGGAAAGCAAGAAAAAACAACAACCCTAGACTGCCAGCATTTCTTTGGGGCCATTCCAAGACTGTGGAACTGATTAATTCAAAAACTAAGAACAACCACAAATCTCAGCACTACTGTTTCAACTGTAGAGTGCACTTCCTCAACCTTGGTCTTAATAATAAAATAAATATACACACAATTTTCTCCCTGTGTAGAAGAAAAGAGAGAGAAAAGGAAAGGATTGCATGTAACATTGCTACTCACATCACTTAATGCACTACTGGATGATGCTCAGGTGCCACTGTGATGGACATGGCATATGATCCTGATTAGAAGAGAAGAGAAGCCAGCTGACATAGATGTACGAAGGCAAAGGACCTTTTCCTCTTTTAGGGAGAGGGGCAAGAAATCTCCCAATCAGAAAGACTAGGAAGGAGAAAGGTGACTTAAAGGGACCTATTTAAATGCTACCCATAATCAGCCATTACTAACCATGACACTCACCATTTTACAAAGTGACAGTCAAGTTAGGAGCACATTTTTAATATCACCATGTTCTATTCCTATACAGATGTGCTTTCCCCTTATTAAAAATATGATATTAGTAATGGTCCAGAACCATGCAGAATCACTGTTGAAAGCTGATGTATTTTGGACTGTTGCTGGTGAATATTCTAGCATTTTATAAGAGTTAGCATGATTCTTATTTCTTAATTGATACTCAATTTTATTATGCTGCATCTTAATATTTACTACTGTTCTTTTAAAAGTATTTTAAGTTAACAAGAAGGTGAAAGACACTCTTCCTTTATTAGAATAAATATTGTTTTTTCTCAGTGTACACCAAGTTTTGGGTTTGTAAATGCGTAGCTACTAATGACAGCTATGACTCATTGGCCTAAATTAAAAATCTAAAAAGACTTTTTGTGATTAGAATCCCCCACCTCAAACATGCATACATTTATCCTTGTTGCACTTGACCCTGATCAAAACCAGTCCACACAAGCTCCTGAAGATCAACCTAATACCCATGTCCTTCTAATTTCTAGGGCTTATCCTTATTATCCCTGAACTCCTAGAGTATGCTCCTTTCAATTAACTTCATTTTCTTTCAGTGACTAACTATACAGTGCTCATCTTCCAGTCAAGAGGACAGGTGACTAATCTTTGTGGATTAGTCAAGTGGAGGCAATCATGAAGTTTATCATCTGTTATCCCCTTGTTCTTCAACGCCCCACAGGCAGCTCTAATGGGTAGGAAATACGTGTAAGCCCCTAAGAGATAGTAGAGGTAGGTGCTGTGTTATGTAAAAGCTAAAATATTTCACCCCCACCCCCTCCTTGTGGATCATAGAACCAAAGCTAGTCTTGATACTTGCAATACCTAACTCACTGTCTGTTTCATAAATAATTTACCTGTGTCATTACAGGCTTAATTGTGCTTCTCCAGACTAGCAACAGGCCAGACATTAGATTTTACTCAGTTTCACTCTGTTGCCTTGAACACTTTGGAGAAACACACCTAACCAGGTGCTCACTAGCAACTGGGCAGTTTGAGAGAACATAAATCTCTCCTACATCTATGGATCCAACTGTAAGTCTGGTTCTGCCTTGCCTGACTGACTTCCACTGGCCTAAGAAGAAAAGACCTGAAAAAGACACTTCTAAACCTTGCTCCCTTGTGTTTCTGCCACCAAGCTGTGTATGTAACAAATGCAAGACTGGGGGTCAGGAGACTTTGCTTCTATTCCTGGCCTTACCACAGACATCCAGTGGGACATTTGGCAAGTCACTTAGCCCTACATTTTCACACATGTCCACTACTTTGGGGTTGTCACCTTGAGACATGATTTTTCATGGTGCTGAGCATCCTTCCTCTTACTGGATCCAATTAGGGTTGCTGGTACTCATCATCACTAAAATGTAAGTCCTGTGTGTTTCAGTTTGACCAACCAGAAATTGCAGTACTTACAATTAGAGGGTGCCTCTGAAAATTTAGGCCTTAACTTGTGTGTCTCAATTTCCCAACTGTAAAACTGAAGTAATAATATTTCCTACCTCACTGGAATGTTGACATTATGTTCCTACACAAAAGTAATATTTTACTATTATTTTATTATTGCACTTTAATTTAAAAGTCATTTGATACAAGATATTTTTCTCTTAACCATTTTATATTTTCCTGAAAGAATTCACATTCACAGTATATAGTAAAGAGTTGAAACATTTAAGCTTAAAATGAAAAAAAGTCTTGCTTATCAATATATTCCCATTTGACAGACATTTTTTCTTGTTTTTTTCTTTGTAAAATGTATGCCTGTTGATGCAATGTTTTTACAAAGGGGTGTGTGTGTGTATATATAATTTAATCCCTGATCCTTGAATAAAATTATACATGTGTTTAAGTGTTCGCAGAGTAAGGACCTTAGCTTGCTTGGGAGTCTTCTGACAGTACAAAAATAAAGTGGGACCTGATTTGAGATATGGGTCCAAATTATACTGTATTACATAGGTATCGATCCAGAATAATTCCATGGTTTTCAGTGAAGTTACTCTGAATTTACATCAGTGTAAGTGGTCCATAAACTTAGTTTTTCACATCTACCAGATTGGGAATGCTTCAGAGAAAAGGCATTCAACCATAGGTAGAGGAACGTTACCACATCAGTCTACAGTGGTCCCACTTGATAATCCATGAGTACCCTTGAATGCTCTGGTAGTAGTTATGTCTGGGAATATCTACACTAGAGCTGGAATGTGTAAATTCTATCTTGAGGCGACATACCCATGCTAGTTCAGATTGAGGTAGTGTGCTAAAAGTAGAACTGTAGCTAGGAAGAGCTAGCTTCCCCAAGTACCATCCTGTCTGAAACTATAAGTATGTGCTGGGGCAGCTAGTCCCTCCTGATGCTTGCTAGCATAGTGGGGTCCTGGTCCATGACTTAGAATAATAGAATATCAGGGTTAAAAGAGACCTCAAAGGTCAAAGCAAGACTCCTAGGTGTTACCATAATACAAATCAATAATAATAATAATGCTCTGAGCCCTGAGTGGAGGTCTCAAAAGCCTCCCAGCAAACACTAAAAATAGCTCCAAATTCATGTAATTTTTTGATTATCTAACATTTTGGAATATTACCATGTTTTATAAAGTATTTTTCAATTACAATTATTTTTAGTAACTGAATAGCCTTATTCTGGTCTTTTATGGCTAACCCAAGAAGCAGGTAGTCTGCGATCGTCTCTTTTAGTCTTCTGTGTGGTCTGTCTGCAAATGAGCGATGTGCATGTCTGTGGAATTTAGAGCAGAGTTGGTGTTGGAAATGATGTGTGATTCAGTAGCATAAAAGTAGACATGGATTACAATAGCATCCAAAAAATAGAAACCTATGCACTGTAGTAGATCTTCGTTTGACATCCAGCAAACTAATACCCTCTTAACAGAGCAGAAAATACTTGAACATTTGTGAGCTTAAAGAAAGACTTTTTACCTGTTCAAAAATATTTAAACTTTCAGTATGCAAAACTGCTGAAACAAAAACACTAATTATTTTATGTTTTTGTGGGAAATCAGTCCCCCCCCAATCTCTTCCCCCCTCAAAAAATAAAAAACTAGGGATCCAATCAGATTGAAAAATGCCTATAGTATTTCCACAGTTCTATTAAGAAATATGGTTTATATTTTTTGCTCTCTTAGCAAGATTTCCCTTCAACACTTTCATATAATAATGTTTTGTTTGGTCTAATGTAATCTTTTGTTAGGATATATCCTACAATGAATCTAATTAACAGATGAAGTTAGGAAATCCCTACTGTAATTTGGCGACTAAATGAATGGGGGATATCAATATTTGATAGGCAACTTCCACTTAAGGCTAATGTAACTATTACCTCATTAGAAGTGCAACTTTACACTCTTCACATAAAAACCTCTATTGAATTTAAAATATGTATTTGACAGAGGACCAACTGAAGTTGAAAATGGCTCTGTGAAATTCATGCTGTCTTTATTGATGCTGACTAGCTTTATAAATGTTTATCTTAATTATGTTTTATTGTGATTAAAAAGATTGCACATCCTCTGCCATTTCAGTAAAGTGAGCTGTTTCTTTTTTTTTTAAGGTGGGGGCAGGGTACAAAGAATAGTTCAGCTCAAGAGAAGAGGCCCCTTGCAGGCCATATGAATCCACTTACATGTAAATTGCTTGTCTATATGAATTAAGGTGAAGGTTATGAAAGAACTGCTTTTCTGTGTTTACTATAGGATTTTTGACAGTCTCTTTCCTCTTTCAAGTAAATTTGGCTTAAGTCCATAGTCAGTACAGTTTTAAGTAAACTCCTCTTTTGTTACATTAACAAGGTTATAACATCACTGAGGCAGATTTCCAGCTGCATGAATTGAGGGCTAAGCACGCGGGTGGAGGGGATAATTAAAACCTTAGGGTGGGAGAGTTAAACTATCAAGTAAAATTGGATAAAAGGCTAATTGTCCATAGCAACGTAATACGTGTTTCCAAATACCTGTGAAATAATGATAAATAGGAGTGGTCTTTTAATTAACTTTTGAACATGCAGTTTGAAATTAAATTTTAGGGTACAACAAATATCAACAATAAATAGAAAACTAAAAGTCTTAATTTTAGTCCTTCATTTGTCATATTTTAGTTATTCATTTGATAACACAAAGTCATGTTGAAGAATATAGTATTTTCCCAACTTCCTTTACAAAACAGGAAGTATTTTTGTATGAGTTCAAGATGTATGATACAGTATATCAGAACAAGCTGGTCAGCACTTTGTCAAAGTTTGTCATATCTTAGGGAAAAAAAAGAAAGAAGTGGAGTTACATACCTTTGGTGACCTTCTAAAAATGACATATAGTCAGGCAAGATGATACATTACTGCAAAGTTTAAAAAAAACAAAACGACTTGTAATGGCAGCTTGTACTGAAGTAAATGAATTGTGAAGGCCCATTTGTTATTCATTAGGAGAAGCAGAGCAGATTACTGTTCTGCCTTCATAGGGAGCCTTTAAACTTAAGGTCATTTTACACTAGTACCCTTGTGGCATGGACAACATTTAATACATTTTTAACAGCTTTTACATTTCCACAGTTTGCAGCAGTGCTGGTTGAATCATTTCTGTAATGAAGGTGTTTTAAAGTAGTTTAGAGTTACTTTGGAGGTAAAAAAAGAGGAAACAAAGAATTGAACTGATGAAGTGACTTTATATACTAAAGAATTAAGCATGCAGAGCCTACTGCTATGAAGTAATGCAAGCTGATTCCCACTGCTAGAGAAGCACATCCCTGGGAAGCAGCAAGTTTCTATACCTTAATAGAACTATAGTTGCTTTTCTCAGTGATTGCTCCCTTGGGGAAGGGAAAATCTGAAGAGGGGGATTTGAGGAACCTTACTATTTTGAGTTGCTCAGGAGTCTGATGGAAAATGTTCAGCATTTCAGGATTGCTTTGGGGAAATACGAACACTGTTCATCATAACCAGTAAATGTTGCTGTGGGCATCCATGGTAAACAACCCAAGGTAAACTGAAGTTTGGGATGAAGCAAGAGGTTTCAAGAACAGAATAAATATTGATTGTCATTGACTCTCATATGATGGTGCTGTGGCAAGTCAAAAACAAAAAGGCAACTAGAGTATGTGCTGAGATAAAACAATCTGCGAACTTTAGTTCAAATATACCAAGAAAATCTGAAAACATCCAGTCTATTGAAATAAGATCTATAATTCTAAACAAGGAAATAGCATTTGTTAAACCAACATAATCGTGTGATTATTTTACATGTTACTTTTAGACCGTTGTGTATATTTGTTTGTCCTAGTTCATATTATACTGACTTGAGTTTTGGTCAGAAATTGTTTTATCAAAAGAAAGACCATGCTGCTGAATTTTAAGCAGAACTTAGCATTCATTTCCATGGATACTTCTGCTTGAACACTAGTGACACACCATGGTTCCAACTTTGCTTGCAAATAAAATGAATTAAGAGAATGCTAAATATACTAATTACGCTATTTCTCCCAGGTTCCCTCCTCCACCCCTCCCCCCTTTTTTTTCTTGTTCAGCACACAGCAGTATTCTTTCTGTACTTCATTGTAGATACCAAAAATAATATAATTGTGGTAGTGATATAGTGGTTTTACTATTTTGTTACAGTATGTTTTGTCCAAATTAATGGGAACGGACAACTAGCATTTGAACAAAAAAATTCTAATTAGTACTTTAACATCAAAGGTATTTTTATATGTAATTTTAATAGCAGCTCATATTTTAAAGTTAATAGATTTTGTCCCTTTAGAGCATAGCAAATTTAAAATCACATTTTAAAATGCAACAATATTGACTTCTTCTGTTTTGAATAGAAGCAAATGGGACATTATAAGAGAACTTAGAAATTAAGAAACCCTTAGAGAGGCATAGTTCAGCAACTTGTTTTTAAGGCCTGCGTATTTGGTAACCACTATCAGGAAGTATTCTGTGATGTTCACATAATAGTAATCCTGAGCAGGTATGGGATAAGTGACATTTCTTTACAAACTGAATATCTTTTTAATGCCAGTCATAGAATCATAGGACTGGAAGGGACCCCGAGAGGTCATCTAGTCCAGTCTCCTGCACTTGTGGCAGGACTAATTATCTAGACCATTCCTGACAGGTGTTTGTCTAACCTGCTCTTAAAAATCTCCAATGATGGTGATTCCACAACCTCTCTAGGCAATTTATTTCAGTGCTTAACCACTCTGACAGTTAGGAAGTTTTTCCTAATGTCCAACCTAAACCGCCCTTGCTTCAATTTAAGCCCATTGCTTCTTGTCCTATCCTCAAAGGTTAAGAAAAACAATTTTTCTTCCTCTTCCTTGTAACAACCTTTTACATACTTGAAACTGTTATCATGTCCCCTCTGTCTTCTCTTTTCCAGACTAAACAAACCCAATTTTTTCAATCTTCCCTCATAGGTCATGTTTTCTAGACCTTTAATAATTTTTGTTGCTCTTCTCTAGACTCTCTCCAATTTGTCCACATCCTTTCTGAAATGTGGCGCCCAGAACTGGACACGATACTCCAGTTGAGACCTAATCAGAGTAGAGTAGAGTGGAAGAATTACTTCTTGTGTCTTGCTTACAACATTCCTGCTAATACTTCCCAGAATGATGTTCGCTTTTTTTTGCAACAGCATTACACAGTTGATTCATATTTAGCTTGGGTCCACTATGACCCCCAGATCCCTTTCCATATGCCATTACCTGATATTGGTATTTATTGTTTCTTTTAAGTTCCATGTTTGTAGTTTATTTGTCATAAATGTAGAACAAAAGTACACTTCAGTGAGAATTCCAGAATGAGGACCTATTGGTTAGCACTACTTTGTTTGTACTGTGGCTCTCATTGAATTAGGGTAAATTACTAAAAAATATCAGTTTTCATTCCTTTGATTTATTAACCTTGGGCTAGATCCTCAGCTGATCTTGAGGAATGCTTGGCACAGGTGAGGAATTGTGTGCTTTTATGTTTCCTGGTGCTACTCAGCACCACACCAGTCCTTCAGTATAGGTTACAAGACCTATCAGGCTGCTCTAACCTGCACCCACTGTCAATAGTCCCAAGGGGAATTTGTAACAACTGCGGATCATTTAGATGCTGTCAAGCCAGAGCCCACCCCTCTTTGCCTCCACCACATCCCCTGTGCTGGCTGTGTAGTTAGGAGGATGGCAAAGCGCTGCTGTGGCAGCGTGATGATCCTCCTACACAAGGTGGTCATCTGTGGGCCTGATCTGCCAGATCTAGAACCACTTTGCATTGTTGAATGGAGCAAAAAAGCTGAAGCACAACTGTAGGATCAAAGCCATTATTCCGTTTAGATGAAATGATGGGTATATATCAAAAGTTTGGTGTAGGTAAGGGCTCCAAAATTTGGATGCTTATTCAAACCTCTTGGGAATATCTGGCAATAAATCATACAGTGCAGGTCATCATTCTTTCCTTAATTGTTTCCACCTATTTGGCAGGGCTGCCATCAGCCCACCCCTTCCACTGGCTCACAGCTAGCCCGTTGCTAGCTCCTGGTATGAGATTTAAGCAGGTCTTGAAAAGTGGGAGGTGTCTTTCTGCTGTACCTGATGTAAGGAGCCACAACTCCCTGCTTTCTTAGGAGACGTTTTCCACTAAATCAGTGGTTCTCAAACCCTTTTTTGGGGGGGACCACTTAAAAATTGCTGAGGGTCTCGGCGGACAACTTATTGATCTTTCCAAATGTTGTTTGTACTGTTATATTGTAAACCACTTTGGATAAAAGCGCTATATAAAAAAAACAATAATAATAAAAGTTTTTTTGTTTTACAAATAAAAGCACACAATTCATATTTTAATATTAGTAGTCTTACCTTTCTAATGCAATGGATGTGTCCTCTCTCCCACGCCGTGGCATCCCCCATGCTGGGGATGGGAAGGAAGGGGGTCTCTCCCTCTCTCCCCCACTGCGGCAGCCCCCGAGCTGGGGCTGGGAAGGAGGGCCGTCTCTCCCCAGCAACCACAGCCCTAGAGCTGGGGAAAGTTGCCTCTTTCTCTGGCCGCCGCAGCCCTGCACATTTCAAATTCCTCCATCCCCTATTCTCACCCCACTTCCCCCCTACCACCTATTCCCCCCAAGGCCACCACCTCACCATACATGTGCGTCTTCTCCAGGGTCTAGGCACCTAATTAGTGGAGCCTCGCCTGTGTGGCTCCACTAATTAGGTGGGTGGCCCTTTATTCTCTCATGTGCGGCCGCCCAGGCATGGACCTTTAGAGGGAACTATCCGCGGACCACCTGAATGGAGCTCGTGGACCTCTGGTGGTCCACGGACCACAGTTCGAGAACCTCTGAACTAAATCCATTTCCAACTCTTGTTTACCATGGAACTAGACTCCAAAAGTAATAGCAAAATTTTTTTTAAATCCATCAGAAGCAGAAAGCCTGCTAAATAACCAGTGGGGCCACTGGACGATAGAGATGCTAAAGGAACACTCAAAGATGATAAGGCCATTGTGGAGAAACTAAATGAATTATTTGCATCGGTCTTCACAGTTGAGGATGTGAGGGAGATTCCCAAACCTGAGCCATTCTTTTTGGGTGACAGATCTGAGGAACTGTCCCAAATTGAGGTATCATTAGAGGAGGTTTTGGAACAAATTGATAAACTATACAGTAATAAGTCTCCAGGACCTGATGGTATTCACCCAAGAGTTCTGAAGGAACTCAAATGTGAAATTGCAAGACTACTAACTGTCATCTGTAACCTATCATTTAAATCAGCTTCTGTACCAAATGACTGGAGGATAGCTAATGTGACACCAATTTTTAAAAAGGGCTCCAGAGGTGACCCTGGCAACTACAGGCCAGTAAGCCTCACTTCAGTACCGGGCAAATTGGTTGAAACTATCGTAAAGAACAAAATTGTCAGACACATAGATGAACATAATTTGTTGGGAAATAATCAACATGGTTTTTGTAAAGGGAAATCATGCCTCACCAATCTACTAGAATTCTTTGAGGGGGTCAACAAGCATGGGGACAAAGGAGATCCAGTGGATATAGTATATTTAGATTTTCAGAAAGCCTTCGACAAGGTCCCTCACCAAAGGCTCTTAAGCAAAATAAGCAGTCGGGTTAAGAGGGAAGGTTCTCTCATGGATTGGTAACTGGTTAAAAGATAGGAAACAAAGGATAGGAATAAATGGTCAGTTTTCAGAATGGAGAGAGGTAAATAGTGGTGTCCCCCAGGGATCTGTACTGGGTCCAGTCCTATTTAACATATTCATAAACAATCTGGGAAAAGGGGTAAACAGTGAAGTGGCAAAATTTGTAGATGGTACAAAACTACTCAAGATAGTTAAGTCCCAGGCAGACTGCGAAGAGCTACAAAAGGCTCTCACAAAACTGTGTGACTGGGCAACAAAATGGCAGATGAAATGAAATGTTGATAAATGCAAAGTAATGCACATCGGAAAACATAATCCTAACTATACATATGCAATGATGGGGTCTAAATTAGCTGTTACCACTCAAGAAAGCGATCTTTGAGTCATTGTGGATAGTCCTCTGAAATCATCCACTCAATATGCAACGGCAGTCAAAAAAGCTAACATAATGTTGGGAATCATCAAGAAAGGAATAGATAATAAGACAGAAATTATCATCTTGCCTCTATATAAATCCATGGTATGCCCATACCTTGAATACTGCGTGCAGATGTGGTCGCCCCATCTCAAACAAGATATATTGGAATTGGAAAAAGTTCAGAAAAGGGAAACAAAATGATTAGGGGTATAGAACGGCTTCCGTATGAGGAGAGATTAGAAAGATTGGGACTTTTCAGCTTGGAAAAGAGGCGACTAAGGGGGGATATGATAGAGGTCTATAAAATCATGAGTGGTACAGAGAAAGTAAATAAGGAAGTGTTATTTACTCCTTCTCATAATACAAGAACAAGGGGCCACCAAATGAAATTAATAGGTAGCAGGTTTAAAACAAACACAAGAAAGTATTTTTTCACGCAACGCACTGTCAACCTCTGGAACTCCTTGCCAGAGGGTGTTGTGAAGGCCAGTACTATAACGGGGTTCAAAAGGAAGCTAGATAGATTCATGGAAGATAGGTCCATCAATGGCTATTAGCTAGGATGGGCAGGAATGGTGTCCCTAGCTTCTGTTTGCCAGAAGCTGAGATTGGGTGACAGGGTATGGATCACTTGATGATAACCTGTCTGTTCATTCCCTTTGGGGCACCTGCCATTGGCCACTGTAAGAGGACAGGATACTGGGCTTGATGGACCTTTGGTCTGACCCAGTATGGCCATTCTTATGTTCTTAACTATATCCCCTCTGTAATGAGACCTGTACTGCAAGGCCTGCCACCTACTAAGTTGTGACATCTTAACCTAACGTCCTTACCTACCTCACTGGGTGGGTCCCTGACCTACTGTGGGAAAAGTGGGAAAAAACCTCATCCTTCCCCTGATTGTGAGGGTAAAATTCCTCTCCAGTCTCAAAGAAAAAAATGCAACTACTGCAAACCCAAATCAGATTATAAATCTCAGTTCTACTCTGATCCCATGGGTGGGACGGTAGACAGTGATGATCGGTGACAGAGAGAGAGAGAGAGTTCCGGAATGCAGTGGTACAGTATAAATACCCTCATGCACATGGTGAGTGAGCACCACTATCTGGTTTGGCCATTTCCTCTTTTCCCGCCCTGGGCTCTGCTCAGTTAAGTATACCTCTACCTCGATATAATGCTGTCCTCGGGAGCCAAAAAATCTTAACGCGTTATAGGTGAAACCGCGTTATATCGAACTTGCTTTGATCCGCCAGGCTGCGCAGCCCTGCCCCCCCCGGAGCACTGCTTTACCGTGTTATATCTGAATTCGTGTTATATCAGGTCGCGTTATATTGGGGTAGAGGTGTACATGTCCCTTTCCCCTCCCTCATGGCCCAAATGCAGTAGAAACCCGGCCTCTTTTCCTGCTGCCCAGACAAAGAGTCATCACATTCATTAGCAGTGAGCACATTTTCTGTCTGGGGAGTTATTGAATGTTAAGAGATAGATAATAGATAGTTTGGTGGAGGTGTGGAAAGAAATTTCACTAACCCATAAGCCTGCAATCTCCACAGGAGATAGGCATTTCAAGTGCCCCTTCAAAGGGAAATTAACTCACAATTCATGCTTATTCATCTGGTTCATCCCTGGAGTCCATGCTGACTAGACAGGACATTTTGACAGAAGAATATCTTGAGTAAGAAAGCAATGTTTCCCTGCATGTGGAAAAAGGTGCCTCTGATTGATCAGTTTCTTGCCTCCAGGGTTAATTCATGGTTTAATCAAGCTTTCTTTGCTTCCCAGTGGCAAACAGATCCTGGATCTCTTTCAGTCTCCTCTGAGAATGTCAGCATAAGCCTTGTTCTAGGAAAATGAATTCTCCCTGAATAGTTGCTGCTACTCCTTAATGACTCACTGAGACCTTTTTAGATAGCAGTTGTGACAGATATGGCAACTTCCTGCAAAATCCTTGAAAAACCTTATTGTATTAAATGCAAAGTTTATTTATTATTGTGGGCCAGGATTATTTGTAACCTGCTACCATGGAGATGTGATATGAGGCCTGTGAATTCAAGGGAATATGTTGAAATTGTGCCAGAAAGAATAGACTTCTGGGACAATAAGTGTGAAGGAGGTTTCGTGGGAAATACCTAGGGAGAGGTGAATGCAAATTCCCCTGAGCGTGCCGCGTCCCCACTTCTCCTCCCAGCGCTTGCCACCATGAAACAGCTGTTTCGCGGTGTAACAAGCTGTGGGAAGGAGGGGGGAGGAGCGGGAACGCAGCACACTCAGGGGAGGAGGCGGGGAAGAGGCGGGGCCGGGCGGGGATTTGGAGAAGGAGTCCAATAGGGACAGGGAGGGGGCCGAGTTGGGGTGGGGATTTTGGGAAAGGGGTTGGAATAGGGTCAGGGCCGGGGTGGGAGGGGGTAGGGCGGGGGTGGAGTCGGGGCAGGGCCGGGGCCGGGGTGGGGGTTGAGCACCCACCGGCGCCAGGAGAAGTTGGCGCCTATGCCCAGAGTTGGAGTTGGGGTGACCTCTGGTAAACTTTTTAGCATGCATGTAGGTTCTTTTATTGTTTTTAATATGTCTTCTCTGATGGTTTTGCCTTAAGAATAAATGTGTTTGCTTAAGAAGAGCTTAGTGGCAGCTTGTAACTGCTGACAATTACTCTGTTCACAGTCTCTGGAGAGGAAGCAAAGTACAAATGGCCAGTTTAGGCATTCTGGCTTGCTGGGAATATCTCAGCACAAGCAAGGAACTGTGCAGCCTTTGAAGATTTCCTGGTCAGGAGGGAGAGAGATGCAGGTCTCTCCCCAAGAGAGGTGACGTCTGGGAGCCGGAAGCCTAAAAGTGGATGCCCTGGGTGGATGGCAGAGGGGGAATACAGGTGTATTCACCCTGAAGCTGTACAGCAGGGCAGTAAGGATAACATCTCCTAATCTTGTGCCCATCACTCTGTTGGTGTGGGATAGGAGGACAGAGGGTGAGCCGCCAGAAGGATGGAATGAGCCTCCTAAATCCTCCTGCAAGGGATCCCAGGAATGGCAGTTTTTAACTCTCAAAACAACCTTTAAACACTTGACACATTAGATGAAAATGGTCTACCTGTTTTTCTCAAGACATCCAGAAAAAAAGCACTTGCCTTTTCTTCTAAAGCAGAGATAATAGCTGCTTTCTGAGTTACTGAAGTAACTCTTCAAAAAATATCTAAATCAAGGAATTCTCTCTTTTTCCTAGAGTGCAACATTTTGTAGCATCATACATGAAATCTTCGTCTATTCAGCTAGATCAGTGCCTTATAATTTTCATAAAGACTGTTCTGATATTTCAAAGGGTCCAGAGCTTGGAGGTTACTGTATATTCATCTTGGATATCTATGGAGTGGATATCATATAATTTGGTCTCACCTTCCTAAGGAATCCGAGTTTTTTCCATGTGTAAATGCATATGACAATTACAGCCTGATGGATGTTTCCCAGTACTCAGTACAACTGGCAACAAATATGAGCTTCTTTGTTCTGGCCAGAAGGATCCTCTGGCTTGGCTCCTGCTTCAGAGATTCTTTAGATAAACGTCAGCTCCTATCTCTCTGTTTTAATGGCTCTTGTCTCTTTGTAGAAAAATTAGACCATGCTTTAAAGAAATCTTGTGATAACAGAACAGTGCTCTCTGGGACATCTACAGTAATTCTAGCTCTCAGTTCAAATACAACATCTGATCAGATAGTAGTGCTATGCAGTCTTGACCTAACTTCTCCATCAGAAAATTCCTGCTAAAACACAGAAGCCAAGGCAGTCCTCCTGAATATTTAACTAGCATGCTGCTACAAACAGCAATCAGCAAATAGGTCTTTTGTCTTTCCCTCTCTGGGGAATTATTACTTAGATCCCATCAGTCCATACTAATGGCAACTGAATAAAGTAAATACACTGTAGAAAAACATACCTACTCAAGAAAAAGGTTCTGAGTAATATGCACTTCTCTGAAATACATTATCACTAGAGTCAGTGAATACTTCAGAAACATTTCCATTAATATTCAATTTGTTTCAGCTCCATTTGTGCTTCTTTTATGTTTGCTTTCTGAAAATATTTTAGCAAGGGAATTTACTGGCATAATTGCTTACGGAAACAGCAATTTTTCAGTAAATATTAGAGAATTTTGAACACATAAGTAAGCATTCACACCAGAAATCTGATTCTAAGAATTATTCCAAGCCAGTCTGGGGACAAATGCATAATATGGGACCTTCACGTAGGGAGGTGATCCTGGAGCCCACTTAAATTAGAAACATTATCCCTGTACTTTGTCAGTACCTAGACATTGAAGATATGTCTTCACTGCAGAGTTAGCCCATGCTTTCTTTTGGGTGTTGCCTCTTACCCACATTCCCATCCACACAAAAACCTCTTACTCAAGTTAAGTGATTCTTTCAAACCAGGCTAGCTGGCACAAGTGGAATTCTGGGTTACAACTTGGGTTCTGCTTTCATTCAGGCTGGTAACTTTGCTGTGAAGATGCAGGCTAAATCACTCCAGTGCTGATAGTCCTCCAGTGTCTTCCACTAGTGAACATTTCACAGTAAGTTCCTCAGCTGAGAAGAATAGCAATCCTCAGTCTATCCTAGGGCCTATTAATGTAGAAGTTAATCCAAAAGTATATTTAAATACCAACAGAACATATTTGATATGATGAAAGCTTGATTCTGCTGCATCACATGGTACTAAATCAGATGAAGTACAGGTAGTCATACAGGGTTCCCATACATTTGTGCAGTGGATAGTATATGGAGTATAGATAATTTTTATTTTCATAGGCATGAGTTTATAGCAGCTATGAATACTGAGGGGAAGAAAGCAACAATGGATTCCATTTCCTAGTTGCCAGTTCTGTGAAATGCAAGAGAAATCCGCAGTATTAACCTAAAATGAGTTGATTCAGAAGTAGGACAGGATCCACAACGCTTCATTGAAATGCACAATAATGTACCATATATATGTTTAAATATATCAAGAGTCTTGTTTCTTTGGAATTCAGATGACCCAGGACTGACAGAACATAGAATAAAAGATAATTTTCTAGTTGAAGGCACAATAAAATCTATTTTCTGAAAAGTGGCATAAATCTTGCATAAGAAGATAAGTGGAATTTGTCTATAAAACCTTCTGAGGAGAGAGAGGATTTAGTAGGGTAGTATCATAGCCAATGAGGTTAATCTGAGGTGTGATTATTGCTAGTTGAAAACTTTATTCCAATCACAGATTTTGGCATTGTGAGTTGTTCCAAAGAATTGCAGCGCTGTCAGTCTCTGGGTTGGTGTTAAAAACCACCAAAGCGTGTTTTCTAAAGGAAACTATCAGAGGTCATGATTGTGGCAGCCAGGGTCAACAGCTACCAGGCCCAGATAGCTAGATACCAGAGATCTCTCTTTATCCAAGCTCTTGGAAGTGCTAGATCTGACTTTGTACTAGATTGTAATGCTAGATTCAGATGTGTTAGCAGGTCAAAACAAGCTGACAGATTTCAGTGGAGAAAAGCTTCTGATTAAATGGAGTTAGCTGCAAAGAGCTATGTTCATGTCACAGCTGGGCAGAGACAGATGTGCAGATGAATAATCAAAATTAACAGCAGACACCCTTAAAGGGCTGGTTAATCTGCCAATAGTGAGTCTGTCTCTTTTCTTGCCACAAGTGCATGAGCTCATAAAAAATATAAATGAGCTCAATAGCAGCAAGAGCCTTAAGATCTGCCTGTTCATTAGTGAAATTTCGGAGACACATTTCCTGTGGCTCCATATCTTTTTCAAGCTTCATATATTAAAAAAAAAAAAAAAAAAAAAAAAAGAACTTAGCAGGAAGGGGGAAACATGTTCAAACAAATAGAAACTCCTTTCCCTGGCCCCATGCCCCCAAACTTTCACTTACCTGTATAAGACTGACAAGATTGCATGTATTTTAAGATGTGAAAATATTCAGATAAGATTTCCCCGTATCACTCCCAGAGGAAACTAGATGGGTGGGGGAAGGGTTGAGGGGGAGGATTCTTCCTCAGCCCTGCCTCACATTTGCTGCTGTAGTAGGTCTTCTTGTAGTGACGGGTTGGGGAAGTTTGCTGTCTCCATATGATGTTTTTAATATTTCTCTAGACAGCCGTTACTTCTTTAGGGAGGTGGTCTGATGGTCTTAATTCCACCCAAATCCCCCTTTTCATCTCTGTTAGGGGGCAACTGCCTTACCCACTCCTTCATTCTGCAGCAGTGGGATCTACCTTGGTCAGCTACTCTGGCTCTTTCAACCTTGAAAACACAATGTAGATTTGTGCTCCAGAGTTCACTGGGGTATTTGAAAATCAGCTATGTGAATAGTCACTTACTATTAAAATGAGCCATTTGTTCATTCTCCTGTCCAAGACTTCTGTATGGCAACCCACTGTAGGAAATAATATAAGAAAGTTCTCAGAGACTAAGATGATAAGGAAAACCTCTCTACCCAGCTAAATCTGTGCAGAATGAATGAGTAAAGGGAGAGCCTATTCTGGATAAATGTGACAAAAAGATATTTTTAACCATTTTAATTGTGAAAAAACATATTGATAAGTATGGGAAGTGCTTTCATGAAGTACAAGGATTGCCCCATGCCACTGACATTTTTGGCCAGTCTGTAGCCTATAAAGAAGACCAGCATTAATAGGTTATGAGAAGAATTCTATACAGTATTTTGCAAATAGGATAATGTGATAACTTTCCCTGTTTGTGCTGTTGGATTCTGGAACCCAGCTTTTCTCCTTCAATAGACTGCTTACAAAGTTCAAGTTCCCCACTTTGCCAAAGACAGTGGTTCTTGCACAAGATTGTGAAAGACCTTGTAAATAGGTATTAAGGATTAAGAACAGGAAGCGAATGAAGGGATTAAAGAGGTAGGTTATGTGTTCAGACTGACTGGAAAGGAAAATGATTTAGTATTGTGGCACATTAGGTAGATTGCAGTTGAGAGATGTGAGAAAAAGGAAGGCTAGAAAGGAGAGTTCCTAACCAAAGAAAGACGTGACCAAGGGATGGACAGGGTTTTGTAGCAATTGGGATCATGGTCAAAAGGTGGGTTTTGGTGGTATTACAGGAGAAGCTACAGCACCTAGTGGGAGACTGGGACTGGAGAATTGAAGATTACAGCAAAGTTGCAAATCTCATAGTGGGAAGGATAGTGGGAGTTTTCAGTATTAAGAGACTAGAAAGGCAGAGTAGAGGGATCAGAAAGAAAGATGAAAAGTTTATTATTAGAAAGGTTATGTTTCAGATGGTGGTGGGATATCCAACAGGAGAAGTCAGAGAGAAACTTGAAGAGGAGAATCCAGAAAGAGAAGAGTTCAATGGTTGAGAGGTAGATTAGTAGTCTTTCAGATGTGTTAATAGTTGAAGGCATGGGAGTTGATGAAGTTGCCAGTAGAGAGTTTGGAGAGAAGAACAGGGGATTGAGGACCCTAAGGTGGACACTGACAAATAGGTGAAGAAGGGAGGCTAGAAAGATACCAAAACATTGTTCTTCGAGCTAGGAGGAAAATAAACGACTCAATCCTGCAAGGTCCTTAGCAGTCTGGCCTTGATTCAGCAAAGAATGTAAGCATGTGCTTAATTTTAAGCATGAGTAATCCCATTGACTTCAATTGGACAAATCATATGCCTAAATGCTTTGCTGGATCAGAGCCCAGGTTCACAGACTTGGGCTAGTGGGCTCATGCTAGCATTTTAAGAATAGCTGTATAGATAGTGCTTTGAAGTTGCAGCTCGGGCTCTGAAGCTCATCCATGCCCCATTGTGTTTTATATGTTTGTCTGGTTCAAAATTGTTTATTATAGGACTTAAAATACTTATATAGGAAAGGGCTGGGGGGGGTGTCAAAACTTGAAAGATACCTTTGCTCTCTGCTGATGTCATCTTAAAGATTCAGAAAATATATATTTTTAGAAAATGAATGTTTGAATGTTCCCATAAAGTCAACAACATCATGTAGTGTTAAAATCAAAGGTTTTTCATGTCAGTAATGTTATCCATTAGCATCCCTAGATCTAAATTTATACCTAAATTATCTTTAACTACTTCTTAGAGATCTATAATTATCAATTCACATATTCCACCATTTTACAAAGATACAATATTTCAAGAGATTTAGAATTTTGTTTTCTGAAAACCCTAGGTAGTATGATATGTACAATTTAGTTATTTAGGAAAAGGGCAGAGGAGCAATTTTACAAATAATAATGGTACATGTTCCTTTACCCAAAAACAATTCCAACTAGGGGATAAAGCAGGCTGTTGTGGAACTGAAGCATTTCCTCACCTGCCTTTCCTACACAACAAATTTGTTACCTGTCAGTTTCATATAGAGTTTATTTATGTTTGACACAGTAGAGGTGGCCTGCATTTTATCATCCATCTGCTGTATTTGCATAACCTTTCACAGTTAATGGCTGCCATCTTGACAAATTAAACTGGTTTCCTATGTCTTTTATGGTTTAAGCCCTCTTGGACAGGTTGTACTTTCATTTAATTCCTGAATAGTGTTTGCTAAGTGTTGTAAACAGTACAGTCATTCATTTTATTCCATTGACATTTGACATATATACTAAAAAGAAAATTCTAAGAAAAATTGTTTAGAAATAATCAAAAGAGTCTGTTTAGAAAATGTTGAAACAAAATTGAGCCTTGGGAGCTCAAACCCTGAGGCTCCTTGGGCTTCAGTCTCCTGGCTCCCTGTGAGGACTGACAGGCAGCAGAGAGCCTAGAAGCCCTGAGAACCACAGCTAAGCTAGGAGCCTCAGAGTTTGGTAGCCAGGGTTCTCAGGGCTTCCAGGCTCCCTATGGCAGTCCTGGGATCCCTGATCCTGGAGCAGTCTGCATGGAAGGGCTGCCCAGGAGCTGCAGATCCTGAAAGCCCAGGCCATTGTCACTAGACCACACAAAATCTCTGTGTCCCTCTCTTACTTTTTATAGTACATCATATCTTTGGCAGAGCTCCTAAAGTCTATATATTTTGTCAGGGGTGCTGGAACAATTTGTATATAGTAAGGCTGCTGAGAGCCATTGAACCAAACTGTAAACCCTGTATATAATGGAAACCATTTCAAGCCAGGGGGTGCTGCCACACTCGCAGGACCCTTAGTTCCAGCACCTATGTATTTTGTACACTCAGTGTTTGTAAGTTACATATGGACTCCTTGTTTTGCTTCATTGGTGAATGTGCCAGACTGAAGTGTAACCTTACAAAATTCACTTGGATGCGGGGACAATACGTGATGTGTGTCAGAACTTGAAGCAGTTCCCAAATGTTGCTGAATCCCAAGCAATTACCTGCCAAACTGGAAATCCTGTCTTCTCCAAACAAATCTTATGCACAAGATCGTTCCATGGATTTTAGAATAAAACAGTGCAATTTGTGAGATGTGATATAACAACAAAATATTAAACAGGAGCTTAATTCTCCCATCCTACTTTGGATCATAAGACTGGGAAGTACAATGCTCTCCGTTATTAAAATGACAGCCCCCAGCTAGAGAGCCAACAGCCCAAATCAAACAATAGAGCCAAAAGCGTCTCCTGTACCACCACAGCAATTGAGATCAGCTGGTGCACTAACAATCCCTTGATTTAAACATCTGGTGGCAGAACATTCTCAGCAGAGGTCCATTGACTATGGAATTCATTCCCCCCTGGTCTGACAAAGCCAGAGTTTCTTTATGTTCAGGGCACAGTGCAAGGCCCATTTCCTTTCCCAGACAGAAAGTTTAGCTGGCAGCCAGTTCTGCATCAAAAATGCAGAGAACCGGCCTAGGAGGAATGTGACTGCAGGGGCCAGAAGATGAGCTGATCCAGAATATTACCTTGTACCCTCCACCACCTCTCCCCAAAAGATAGTCCCTTAGGGAAAGCAGTGGTGGAAACACCTCCTGCTCTTCCCTGGGGGTGAATCCCTCAGGGTACACTGGCTCATGGTGGTACAGAGACCTGCACAAATTTGATGATTAGGAATTTGAAAAATATACCTCTCCTCTGCCCCATCTGCCAGTCCTCTTACTCCACAACCTGCCATACCACCAATCGAACCTACCATGTCCCCTATTGCTCTCCTTTCCTCCAGCTGCCACAAAACCTTAAGACCCCAGATTCTCTCTCTGCTACCATTCTCACATGTTAGTTCTCCCAACCTGCCACTTTTACTCTGAGCAGCTCATGGTCAGCTGGAATTCCTGTGATTTTATTTGTGGAAAAAGCTCCACAAGGCATTGCCATATGTCATACCTGTCTATTGAGGGGGCAGGAAAGTGCTATTTGGCAAAATAACCTACATGTGCTAATTTTCTTCTGGCTCAAATTGCCAATTACTGTAGAAGCAGGCAGATATCTCAACCTGTACACTCAAAAGATGTTTGGCAACGGTAAACCTAATTTGCGGTACAACTTACCAAGTCAAACATATTGTGCATTATTTCACACGCAGTAAAGTTTCTTATTTACAGCATATTAAAAAGTTAAAAGCACTCAGAGGAAAAGAAGAACATTAGACAGAGGTATTTTAGTCCAGCAAGCAGAGTTATAAAGGGGGGTCCTATACATATAGGGGTCCAGGCTAGTGTGATGACATGAGAAATCTGGGAGAATTTCTGCCTTCCAATAGGAAAAAAATCTCAAGGGATTCCTCCTATTTTGAAAGTGGGAAAAGTTCAAGTTCTCAAAAGGACTCTGCAAAATTAGTGTGAGGATGGGTCCTTAGCAGGAAATATCGCAAAGGGACCTATACAATATGCCTTATGTGTGTGTCTTTGTCGCCTCAGTAGCTGTTAACATTTTTGCCTGCAAAAACCATAAGGGTCCCTAATAGACTTGTGTATGTGGAGTGCATATAGCATATAGCATGGAGTATATGCAGATATACTCCAAATTTTTATTTAATTTAGGTTTCAGTTGTTTTCTAGGAATTTGTTGCTTTTGTAACAGTGAATGTAACCTCAAATAATGGATGTAAGAGCTCTATTCATAATAATATGGCTATCCTAGACATTTTATTTTGCTTTTTTGTTGGTTTTAATTTAATACAGGTACATTTGTTGTTTGCTTTTTATCTGTTTACTTTATCTATTTTATATATGCCTATTTTACCCTAATCATTGATATATTGTTTCCTATATGTTTAAGAATTCTACTGATGTTTGTTTGCTAGGTGTCGTGTGAATTTTCATGACTGACACAAAGAGGTATAACATACATAGCTAGATAAAAAGCAGCACAATCCAAACATATTTGGTCTCAAGGAGTAAGGATAGTAGGACTGTGCCTGAGTTGCAGTGCTTTCTGTCACTGCTTGCCTTTCTGGTAAAAATTCACACTGCAGCTTATAACAGGCAGATGCTACTATTCCTTTCAGATGTCTAGAAAATTGTGCAGGTAACTTCGTTATAGAATGCTGCACCATATCAACTTTCATTAGAAAAATTAAATGGCAAATACTCTAAGTAAGCAGTACTGAAAACTGTGAAGAGTTTTCTGTTGTTTTCTGTTCATTATTATAAAAGGCAGAAACTGTTCCAGTAAGTCTAATTTTATAGTCTGTAAGTATACTAACTTTTATCTCCTCCTCTTTTCAAAATATTACAGTATAAAACTGCTTGGAATAAGAAAGCTACCCAGCTTTGTTCCAAAGAGCATGACTGAGGTGCCCTCAATTACCTTTTACATACCATTTTCAGATTTTCATGAAAGGAAATTTGACAGAAACATGAGCACCAGTGCTGCCTGCATCTTGTGTCCCTGAAGATGTAGTTAAATGAAGAGTTGCTTTAGTTTCAGTCGCAAGGAAATCAAAGTGAATCTCATAGTATTTACTGTTTATATAGGTTTATGATGAATTTCTATAATGACTAGCACTTTGACATAGTTTTTGAAGCAAAAATGCACACACATTGTTCACTGAAAGAACAACAGTGGCTTATATGAAAATAAATCATTATGCCTTTGATACTTCCGTGAGGGGGAAATATGTTTTTGGCAATACTGGAGAACACCTGCTCCTGCTGTTTATGAAAGATAAGTATCTGGAAATACACTAGTATTTTTCCCCAACAGTCCTCAGTTTAATCTTGATATTTAGTTATTTCAAGTTCATTTTACATTTCCCCTACAGTATAAAGATGAACTTTCATAACAAATTTAATTTCCATTCCTTTAACCTCATGCTTTTGTATTTCATTCCATGCTTTTGAATAGAACATAAAGCGTGACCAAAACAAGCTAAACCTAGAGTATAAAAATCTGTTTCTACAACACTATGTGGAGGAAGGACAGTTACTTAACACCTTCTGTGAGAGATTATGTTGAAATGTTCTGAATAGTTGTTGAGGGATAATATGTACTGTATTTATTCCCATGATAAAAACACTGAATTACTCTTAAGAACAGTTGTAATAACATGTCTAGGTTTCATATTTATTAATTATGAACATCCATGTAAATGTATCCAGAAAACTATATATTTATTAACATTTTATAAAAATCCACCAATATAATGGTCTTTGTTAATATGTACAATTAAAAAAACCCAACTATTCAACTTGTATTGGCAAACATCAACTGAGATGCCCTCCTAAATAAAATAAACACCAATCTTCAACACCTTCCCTTAGGCATAGCTGGAGGAGTATTGGAACTGTGTTCCAAAATGACACGTGTCTTTGCAGTGCTAATATCATCATTATCCAATAGATGCTATCCCACAAGTGGGAAAACAAAAATGTATTCAAGAGCCTTTTCTGTGCACTCTACATGTGCGACAGAAAATTTCCATGCACCACATGTCCCTCTACTATATCTGTATGATATCTGCCAAAATAAATATTTTATTCCATTTATTTTTAGTTGGTATTACACAGGTCCTCCTAAGATTAAACAGTCAAAGGTCAGATAAGTTGAACTGAACCATGGATTTAAGACGGTTATGCTGCACATAGTTATTTATATAGAGGTTTTATAATATATATACTTGGTTAAAAGCTGAGGATGTTTGCTCAGCAGAGAAGAGCAAAACCATCATTATCTGATTGTACATGGAATCCAGTGGCTGCTAATCAAACCTGCGGCTGCATCTTATTAAAAAATACTTGGCGTAGACTTGCTACAATTAGAGGTTTTGCCATGTCAAGGGAATCTTTCACTCAGAGCAGCGACCCATATTGTATTGAACAAACACATGAGTTTTTAATTGGGAACAATAGCTTAACAAACCACTTCCCAGGACCATTGAAAGAAAAGTATTTGCCTGTGGCAATTCTGGCACTGAATAATGTTTATTTGCATTTATTTCAAGCCAGGGCCCGATATACAAAGCAAAAGAAAAAAATATTCAAAGTCAATATAGAAAACAAAGTATAAATGACCAAAAAAATTAAAATAAAATAAAAATTAGCTAAAATGTAATGCCAATTAGTAGATGTGCTATACGTGATTTAGTGGGGAGTATTTGATTTGTATACTGGGGCCAATTCTGTTCTGTTACACTAGTGTAAATCTAAATTAATGCCAAAGAAATCAGCCCATTTGATCCAAAATTGTATGTACTGCATTGTATACATCACTACAGTATATTATGTATTTATTCAATAGATTTGATTTATAATATATAGTTAGCTATTGTTATATAGTATCCATATTATGAATGTGCTTATACAACATTCTTTATAAAAATTATAAGGTGTTTCATGATACAATACTTGATAGAAATTCTTGTTTTATAGAAATGATTGAGTACAGCATCAAATATATGATAAATCTTAAATGCCAAGACAGACAGGACATTTTAGGTTCTTTGGGAAGTCAGTCTGTAGCCATGGAATGTAGAGTACTCCAACATCCAACATCTAAAGGTTATAACTAGGGCTACTGTCAAAAATCTTCCTTTAGATACTATTAAAGTCAATGATAGTTTGCATATGCATAATTGAGTATAGAATCTAGTTCTAAGTAACCAGATGATTCTGACCTAGCTGAGTGCAAAAGTAGTAAGAAAAAGGACGGCCTAGTATTTAAGGTATTTGTCAAGGCTGGATCCCCACTTTGAACTTTAGGGTTCAAATGTAGGGGCCTGCATAAAAACTTCTAAGCTTATCTACCAGCTTAGCTTTGGTCCGCTGCCACCATCACAAGAATTCCCTCCCTGGGAAGCCTTGAGAAACCTTTCACCAATTCCCTGGTGAACACAGATCCAAACCCCCTTGGATCTTAAAACAAGGAGAAGTTAACCATCCCCCCTCCTTCCTTCCACCCTCCTTTCACCAACTCCTGGTGAATACAGATCCAAACCCCCTTGGATCTTAAAACAAGGAGAAATCAATCTGGTTCTTAAAAAAGAAGGCTTTTAATTAAAGAAAAAGGTAAAAATCATCTCTGTAAAATCAGTATGGAGAATAACTTTACAGGGTAATCAAACTTAAAGAGCTCAGAGGACCCCCCTCTGTCTTAGGTTCAAAGTACAGCAAACAAAGATACACACTCTGGTAAAAAGGTACATTTACAAGTTGAGAAAACAAAGTAAATCTAAGACGCCTTGCTGTCTTTTTACTTACTAGTTTGAAATAGGAGAGACTTGTTTAGAAAGATGGGGAGAACCTGGATTGATGTCTGGTCCCTCTCAGTCCCAAGAGCGAACCACCCCTAAAACAAAGAGCACACACACAAACCTTTCCCCCCCCAAGATTTGAAAGTATCTTGTCTCCTTATTGGTCCTTCGGGTCAGGCGTCAGCCAGGTTACCCGAGCCTCTTAACCCTTTACAGGTAAAAGGATTTGGAGTCTCTGTACACAGAGAGCTGTTACCCTTCCCTTCATAGTTATGACAGTATTGGAATAGAAATCAAGAGATAGGAGCTCTACTCCCTAGTTTTCCACAGATTTCCTGTGTGAGCTTGGATAAGTCAACTTTGGCTCAAATTTTCAAAAGTGCCCAGTAATGTTAGGGGTTCCACTGGAGGCTCCAAGGACAAAATTTTTAAGAGGTGCTGAGTACCCAAAAACCGAGGCTCTCAATAGGAGGGGATATTTTTGAAAACATAGACCCCCAACCTCTCTGGATCTGCATGCCCTCGTACATAGGCACAATAATACTTCCCTACCTTAGGGAGATTGTCAGATAAACCCACTAATGTTAGTGAGAAGTTCTGAAAGTTCAGCGAGTGCAAGAGAAAACTCTTTAAATAAAAATTTAAAAATCTGTCAAGTATGCTGGACCGAAATATTACATTTCTTGTATTTAAATAGCAGAATTTTAAAGATATGAACTTTTCTGGAAAGGCAGTTTAAGATTTTTAAATAGGAGTGATGTATTAAAACAATGGAGTGCCTGTGATGGTGTGAGCTGCAGCATTTAGAGATAGCAAGGTCAGGAACTCCTGCAAGTAAAGAACTGCAACAATCCACCCTTGAGAAGAGAGAAGCATTTATCAACAATTCAAAATGCTCCTTGCTGAGCAAAGGTCTCACTCAGCAGGCTGATCAAAATAGCTTTAATAGGGTGCATATGTGCAGGGAAGCAATGTGGATTGGGTAATAGTTCTATTTAAAAAAAAACTTGTAAAATATTTTCTATACCTTTGGTAGTACGCATTTCTAGTGCTTTCATTTACTTTCTTTTGGTCAAATATCCACGGGGAATATTACATGTGATTGTTTGTGTATCGTAATTGTGGCTTTATTGACTTTGTATTATTTTAATATAATATTTTACATAGCCCTCTATGCTACATATTAGTTTTGATGATGATGATGTTTGCCTTGGAATGTGTTGCAGATAGCTCTGCTTAAGCCACTAGTTGAAGTGATTGGCAGTAAACTGTACGTGAGAGAGTGATGTTTGTTTACCCTGTGTGTATGGGACCCTGGGTGAAATGAAAAGAGTAACTCAATAAGCTAGTTACTTTACTGGATGTTTAAGACTTCCATATTCCTTGTTTTATTTTCTTCTATAGCATGGCTAATGAAATATAGCTTTGAAGCCCTGAGGCTTGAATATATTCAAACAACAAAGTTTGCTTTATCCTGCTGTTTTTATACTATTGTAGTAAGTCATTATAGTCCAGAATTTCTCTATTGATTTCCTGAAAGTTTACTTCAATAATGGGAACCCTCTTTGGCTATATTATAATTTTCTATGCATATTTCTTTTTACCACTGCCCCGAGATGAATTCCAACTTCTTGACAGCACACCATTATACTAAGAAGACTATAGAACTGAGATACTATAGTGATAAAATACTTTACATATGCTCTCCATTTGCAAAGGCAGATTTTTAAAACACGTTTCCATATTTTGATTATTATTAAAGTTAATTCACACTTTAGACACTACACTTCTATATTATGAATCTCAGCGCACAAAGACAAAATGCTATAATAGCCTCACTGAATCCCTTAACATATCTGTATCTCTTTAATCCACTTATTTAGCCTCCTTGACACTAAATTTCTTTGTCTTTTTATGAATATGTATGCACTTAAATGTGCACAAACAGTATAGATAGACATTTGTATGGCATAATACAGCATGTGGATATAATTGGTATTATGAAGTATAATACATTCATTTCCACATACCAGCAAAGCTACCTGAATGTACCTATAATATAATTTACAATTCAGTGCTGAAAATGTCTTTTAAACGTTTAATGTATATATATTTGGCTGCACTTTTGAGGTAGAAGAACTTGGCTGCCAGTTACTGCAGCTGCTAGCTGTCAAGAGGTTTTTGCTTAAATGCGAACCAACTTGTATGAATGACTGGGCAAACTCTTTATCCCATAGTTGTGCTGATAGAGAAATGGTCTCATTTTGAACCACTGAAGATTAGATGGTGGTGTACAGAATTTCAGACATAAAAGATTTTTGGAAGGCACAGTAACGGACAATAGAAGTGTGCTTATTCGTAAATATTGCAGAATAAGGACAGCAGACTATTTGTCTGTTCTAAGTCCTCGTGTTACATAAGAGAGAACCCTGATTCTGTATTTGAGGATACTAATAAAGAAAACCAGGAATGTCTCAGCTTAGTTTTTGTCTGAGAAAAACCATTATTCGCAAAATATCTGAGTAACAGTAATTTTCTAATTTCTAATATTTTGTTTATATTTTGTAGTGAGTAAGAGGAAGGACATTTTTATGGCAGCACTTGTACCCTGAGCATGATTATACTTAAGATTGTGTGTGACTATTCCCACTATACATGCTATTGGCTGTGTACAATGTACACTGCTACAATACACTAAAATAAGAACTTGATTAAATGTTATGCCCTTTCCAGGAATCAAAGCATCTCAGTCTGGATACTAAATACAAAGTATAAAAAGGGGCACCATAAAGGTCAAAAGTTCAACAGGGCAGATGATGGTCAGACTTGGCCTCATGGAATTCCATTTTCAGTTCTTGCTGAAGTTTAATTTGATGCTTTCACAATATCAGTATGGCTGAAATCCAGTGCTTCAAATAGACTTATACATTACAAAATCTTTGTAATGTCTGCAATTATTGTGATACTGATCATTGGTTTCCAGAAAAAGACAAACTTGTGTCTGGCAGCGTGGATCAGAGTCATTAATTTGCAAGTAATCTGTGATATTGTAAATTTGTTCCATTATCCAGAAATGAATATTTCAAGAGAAACAGACAGGAAAAGTAATTTTATCCTCTAACTCTTCATTTAAGGTTCCGTGCTATAGGACAGTCACATCATATACATAAGTATGTGCTCACTATTGTTTTAAAACTTCCTTTTTTTGGAAAATATTAAAGGAGCAGTTAACTTTCATTTTAGAGGGATGACAATTTACAAAATGATGTGGTTTACAATGAATAGAGACAACAAAAGCATTTCTTTTGGGGAAACGCAGAAGCAGTTGCCTTGCTGCCATCAGCATGCACCATGTCGGAAGTTCTAGGAGGGATTGTGTAACACTTCTCAGCAAAATTTAGGTAATTTTTTTATGTTCAGTTAAACCACAATAGCCAAATATCTGTCAGCAATTTTTGCTGAGTCAGGCAAATCTTTATTTACAGACAGATCATTAATTCTAAAGTTGTGTGACCGGACCTCATGGTCCAATCTTCATCATTTTGTTTTGACTACTGTTTTCACAAGAATCTCTTGTTCCACTGTGTTTTTTTTCTTAAGCTCCTGTATCTTTTCTTTCACTGACTCCTGCCATTGTACATGATCATTTACTCACTTGCCCAGTTAATTCATTTTTTCTAGAGATGTCATGGGGGCTTGTACTTTACCCGGTTATTGCCATGATTTGCTCAAATCTTTTTTTATATTACTGCCCCCTCGTGCTGAATCCCCCACATCCTAGCCTTCAGCCTGCTTTGTTGATGAATTATTTAGGCATATGGGCTTCTAATAAGGAGGAAAAGGATACTTTTGTGACCGAAGTACCAAATTAGGAGATGTTGGTTCTCTTCTGAGCTTTGCCACAGACTTTCTGAGCAAATCATTTAATCAATCTATGCCTTGGTTTTCTGGATCTCAAAGGAGATAATAAAAAATTCTCTTTCAGAGGTAAAAGACTTAATTAATGCTTCTAAAGAATGCTGTGGTCTTTGGTTGGAGGGCACAATAATGGTTAAAAGTATATAATTAATGACATTATCCTTAGTCTAAAAAAAGTCCTACCTAATTGTCTTATTCTTGCAGTTATTGATGTTAGGCATTTTCATTTTTTTCTTTCTCCTTTGTATCTGACTACACCCATAAATGATTATTATATGCCATCAGCTTTCTTTTTGTAGATAAACTGTTTTAAAATATGGTGAAAACCTGCTTGCAGCAAGCTCTAAAGTAACCTATTTTAGTGACTGTGAGATTCCTTGAATTTGCCAGATTTAATGTCTCCCTCCCCCCACATATCTAGTGCATTTATGAAAAATGACTGCTGATGAAATATTTTTCCAGTCACTGGTTGATCCACCCTGTGTTGCCATTTTATTCAGTACCACCTGCTAATGCTGTCAGATGGGAAGCTAAATCAGAATCTGGTAAGATGGTCTCCATATCAGTGAAAGAGTGCCAATGTATGTAGGTGTAGGCAAAGGGGCAGGGAAGAGAGCTGACAAAGGAGAAGAAAAGAATGCCAAATGGAAATTGTTGAGTTGGGAGACAAAAGAAATCCATGGACGTTTAGACTATTAAAAACAGTAGGAAAATAACAGAAGTGGTTCCTGTGGTCAAATAGAGAGCCAGGAAATTCCCAGAAACAGGAGAGGGAGAGAAAAGTTTTGATGGTTCAGGCGCTTAAATAAAAAAAAAGGCCATCAGTGAAACCATGAATGGATAGTTTAAAGCTGTAAGACAGAAGAACATTGCTGTTATTGAACAATTATTACAAAATAAGGTAGTAGAGATAGCAAAACAGTCAATACACACTTTTTATAAGCTGTTAACGTATGGTTTAAGACCTATATTGAGGCTGCTGACATCTGAGAAGCAGCAAATGTGTCATTTTACTGTTTATAGACAGTGTCCTTACTCAAGTTAAAATTAATATTTGAAATCTGAAAATAAAAAAGTAAACTTTGCATCCAGGGCCAAACTCTGCTCTATTATGCTGGTGTAAATCTAAAACACTTTCACTGCAGCTAGTGGAGTTTTTCAAGGTTCATAATGATGTAATTGAGAGCCAAATTCGCCCTCTTATCTGCAACGAAATTGATTCTGTGTTAACCAAAGGGCCAGAATTCTCACCTGGTATGAATGAATGAAATTGAACTTCTAGCTCAAAATGTTTAAGAACTTCTATCATTACCATTTAATGATAACCAGGATACACTTGAAAGCATAACTGCTGCAGGTTGAAATGTGGTGAAGATCAGGATGGTTAAAAACACTGCATTATCATCATTTATTATTATTAATTTGACAGTACACAATATCCTAACCTCTAATGCTACTCTCCCAGGTGACTCTGGGAAATATTAAATGCAGCCTTTTGATGAACTAACTAGCTATCGAATAGTATGCATGATGCAGATTATTAAACAGCTGAAAATGAGCTGCCTGATTATGAGGAGCTCAAAAAAGACTAGGAAGAAAATACATTTCTGTGATCTACAATCCAAAATGAAAATGTATTAGACGATCAGAATAAAGAGGAAGAAGACAGTGTTGCATCCGAGAGCCTATCCAGTGCAAAAATTCAGATCAGTGCCTACAGTACAGCAATCAATACCCAAGAAACCTTTTACAAATTTTTGTACAAAACAGAACTTGTAATTTTGGTTCGGATGTTACTAAATTATAAAAGGTAAGAGCAGCAACTTCAAGCATCAAGGAAATCATAAACAATCTAGTAAAACTTTTTTCCCTCCAAAAGTGAACATTAATAGTTTGCAGCTTGCATGTTTGAAATGCTGGTGAACGGTATAGCGAACAATGGCTGTAAGGTTGGGCATCCAAATGTCTTATGCAGCTTTGGAAATTGCAGTATTAATATGACTCAAATATGCCAAATAACATGAAAAATTGTTATTTATATGGCACTTAATATATTTTTCAGAAGAATATTATTTCTCCTAACAAATATAGTTCTGCATCAAAGTACACATTAGTGAAATGTTAAAGTTTATCAGTCTCATACTGGCAGTTGCTGTATGCAGAGATAGCTATAATCTGAGACCAAGCATGTACTACTTTTAGCCTGTCTAAAGAGGATTTTGTCAGTGATAACACGCATTTATGACATTCCCAAGTGTTAATCTCTGCAGTAAATTTGCTTGTGTTACTTAATACAAACACCACATTATAGCTGGTGGTTTATTTCCTATAGAACATTTGTGGAAAATATATATTTTTAATATACCTAATCCTTATCCTTTGCCTTCAAAAATTTATGGTATGAAATATGTGGATGAAATATGCGGCTGGAGAAGGCATAAACCCTGACTAGGACATCATTTAAGTTGTTTTTTACGGTAGTGATACGAGACAGTTCTCTCCCTCCCCCTCCAAACATCATCTGGAAAAGAGACATTAATTTACTTTTATAAATGAATGAATGACCAATTGCCACTAAGTGATTTTTTTTCATGATTTTTTTCGTGATTTTAAATGTTGTATAATGTTGCATTGTTAGAAACTGAAAATAGGTAAGTCGAATCACAAATAACCAGATTGTGGCCCGTCCTTTGTCTTTGCTCAGGGGAGAAAAGGAGCAGAATGCATCATGTTACTCTTGTAATTTAATAATTCATAGATTTTAAGTCCAGACAGCATTGTCTAGTCTCACCTTCTTTGTAACACAGCCCATAGAACGTCTGTATTAATTCCTGCATTAAGTTCAATAGCTGTGCTTGAACTAGAGTATATCTTTTAGAACAGCATCCAATTTTAAATAAAAAATTCAACCTTTGGTAAATTGTTTCAATGGTTAATGATCCTTGCGGTTAAAAATCTATGCCTTCTTTCTAGTCTAAATCTGTCTAGCTTCAACTTCCAGCCATTGGTTTTCATGGTACTTTTGTCTGCTAGATTGGAGAGACCTCTATTATCAAATTTCTCTTCCCCATTTGGGTAGTTATAGATAATCTTGATAAACTACAGAGATTGAGCTCTATAAGTCTTTTAATATATGGTGGGGTTTTTTTTCAATTCTTTAATCTTTCTCATGGCTCTTCTCTGAACCGCCTCTAATTTTTCAACATCCTTCTTGAAGTGAGACACCAGAACTGGACACAGTATTCTAGTAGCAGACACACCAACACCAAACACAGAGGTACTATAACCTCTCTATTCCTATTCAATATCCCCCTGTTTATACATCCAAGGATCACATTAGCCCTCTTGACCACAGTATCACACTGGGAGCTCATATTCAGCTGATCCACCATGACCTCCAAGTCTTTTTCAGAGTTACTGTGTCCCAGGATAGAGCCTCCTATCGTGTATGTATGGCTTATGTTCTTTGTTCTTAGATATGACCTTACATTTGGCATATTGAAACACGTATTGTTTGCCTGTGCCCAGTTTACCAGGAGTTACCAAGAGTTCCAGATCACTATTTATCCCTATAGCATAGGGCCAAGAACTGATTCCTGTGAGACCCCAGCCATTCAGTGGTGATTCTCTGTTTATGATTACATTTTAAGACCTATTGTTTAACTGGTTTTGAATTCATTTTAATGTATGCCATGTAGATTTTGTATCATTTTAGATTACTAATCAGGATGTTGTGTGGTACCAAGTAAAATGCCTTATGGAAGTCTAAGTATATTATATCAATACTATCACCTTTATCAACCAAACTTTAATCTCATAAAAATGATATTAAGTTAGTTTGACAAGACCTAATTTCCATAAACCATATTGATAGGCATTAATTATTGCCCTTCTTTAATTCTTTATTAATCGAGTCCTGTTTCAGCCATTCCATTGTTTCGCCTGGCCTAGAACTACCTGGGTCATCCCATATACACATTCTAAATATTGGCACAACATTCACTTTCTTTCAGTTTTCTGGAACTTCCCCAATGTTCCAACACTTATTGAAAGTCAACGTTAACACTCCAGTATCAGAGGGGTAGCCGTGTTAGTCTGGATCTGTAAAAAGCAACAGAGAGTCCTGTGGCACCTTTAAGACTAACAGATGTATTGGAGCATAAGCTTTCGTGGGTGAATGCCCACTTCGTCGGATGCATGTAATGGAAATACGCATGGCCCCACAATATGCCAACATTTTCATGGCTGACCTGGAACA
>NW_020664440.1:24821962-24830699 GCF_002925995.2 Terrapene triunguis
TGTTCCAGGTCAGCCATGAAAATGTTGGCATATTGTGGGGCCATGCGTATTTCCATTACATGCATCCGACGAAGTGGGCATTCACCCACGAAAGCTTATGCTCCAATACATCTGTTAGTCTTAAAGGTGCCACAGGACTCTCTGTTGCTGTTAACAGTCCAGTAAGCTCTTTGGACAATTCTTTTAAACCTCTGATGCAAGTTATCTGGACCTACTGATTTATAACTGTCCAACTTTAGTAGCTGCTGTTTAACATCCTCCTTAATTGCTGTTGGAATGGGAAGTATTTCATCATCTGGCTTTATCCCAAATACAAATATAGACTTATTGACAATTATATCATATGCATCTACTAATGGACCAATGCCATTATTAGGATTTCTTTTATTCCTAATATACTTTAACAACTCCTTATTGGCCTTAATTTTGCTGGCCATAGATGACTTCTTGTGTCCTTTTACTTCCTTTATCAATTGTCTCCAATTCCTAGCTTCTTTTATATATATATATATATATATAAAGGGGGGGAATAGATAGCAGTGAATATAAACTAGAAGCTAGGAATTGTAGAAATATATATGTATAGCTGCTTTCACTTACCTTCTAAGTCAGGTTAGTTTCTTAATACATGTAGCCTTCTTTTTCAGTTGTGAGACTGATTTTTTGGGCATCTACTAAAATGTTCTTAAACAGCTTCCAATTTCCATTCACATTTTTCTGTTTAATTTCTTAAGCATGTGTGTAACTTGAAGCAGTGAATTTAACCATTTGTGTGCTTAAAGTTATGGACTTGTTTAAGTACTTTGCTGAATCAAGGTCATAAACTTGATTTTCAGAGATTCTGAGCACCCAGCAACTCTTACTGATTTCAAATGGACCTGTAGAGGCTTGCAGTGTTCCCTCTAATTTTTTACATCATGTGCGGAATGAATTTTGTTATGTGCACCAATATGGAGGTGATGCGTGACACATCACCTCCATATTGGTGCACATAACAAAAGTCATGTGGTGGGGGTGGGGCTGGGGAGTTTGGAGTATGACATGGGGCTCTGGGTTGGGGTGTGGGGAGGTGAGGGCTCCGCCTGGCGGTGCAGGCTCTGGGGTGGGGCTGGGCATGAGGGTTTGGGGTGCAGGCTGCTCCAGGGCTACAGCAGGGAGAGAGACTTCCCCCCAGCTCTCTCTCCCTGCAGCAGCACCTGGGCTGGGGGGGATAGGCGCCTCTGCCCCGGCCATGGCAGGTCTGGGCTGGGTTGGGGCCGGGGAAGGGATTCTTCTCCCCCCGACCACGGCAGGTCCGGGCTGGGGCTGGGTGGGGGCCGTGGGAGGGGCGCCTCTCCACCCAGCCGCGGCAGGTCCGGGGCTGGGGCTGGGGCTGGTGGGGCACCTCTCTCCTCGGCTGTGACAGGTGCAGGACTGGACTGTGCTGGGCTAGGGTCAGCGAGACGCCTCTCCCCCCTGGCCGTGGCAGGTCCGGGGCTGGGCTGGGGAAGAGGTACCTATCCCCGCTGCGGCAGGTCCGGGGCTAGGGGAGAGGCATCTCTCCTCACCACAGCCCTGAGCACCTGCACGGTGCTTAATAGGCTGCTGCACGGCCACACAGTCTAGCGGGAACTTAGATGCTGAGCACCTCTGAAAATCTGGCAAAACTCCCATTGATCTCAACAGGGCCAGGATTTCACCCTGCCACTTTATAATCAGTGCCTTTTAAAAACTGCAGTATTTAGTACCCATGAAACACTAATATGTTCTATGTGAAGAAGAAAAATGATCTTACAAATAAACATATGGAGTAAAACTCACTTGGTGTGAAGGACCAACGCAAAGCCCTCTGCATCACAATTTTTGGCATCATTTGCCTTGTAAATTTTAATTAATTCAAATTCTCTAGCAAAGACAGACAAATACAACCCGAAGCAATAAACAGAAAAAAATACCATCTTAAAAGGCCACAAAATTAGATGGCATACTTCCATGTTATTCAAAGATTGTAGTGTCACCTAGCACAATTACTATGCATGTCAAATAGATAATTGATAGTGACATCTGGGGAATAAGTTCATTGCAATCCTGTGAGTTCATTATGGAAGGATGGGCTGTTGAGAGGGACATTCATCATGTCTTCTCATGAAAGTCATGTGGTGGAAATGTTTGTTGGCTACTCCTGTCCAGGAGAAATAAATACACATCTATAGGTACAATTGTCTTTGAGAGACATCAGAAACATACAATACCTTTCAGTCACTCTGGGAAGAATCACTGCAACTGCAAAGATCATGCCTCCTGGAGTTTCTCCAGCTGCAGTAGTTACTAGAAAATGATGCTGAACTTAGCAGCCTATGTAGAGAAGTGCTCTAAGTTTAAAATAAATGACAAAGCAAATAATAAGGCAGGTACTGCTGGGAAAAAACAAAGAGAAGGGGTCTCTCTCTCTCTCTCTCAGTGTTACATACAGCAGTTGCCATTAAGAAGGCAACTCTTACCAAATCATATGACAGTGATTTCACAGTATTTCTCCAAATTAACACTAGAAAATAATTGTGATATCTTAGCTACTGTTGTAGAGCAATTGTTAAGAAAATGTGATTATTTAATTGTGACAACAGTGTGGGTGAATGTATTTGAATTAATCAACATAAAGGAACTAATTTGTTCTTGCTAAATAGTCTGAATTATCATAGATAGGGAAGGTACCTGGTACTGCATATTAATAGATAACTTACAGTGTTTTGTGTAATTAGCTATGAATGCCATTTTTTTAACGAAATAATTTTTCTTTTTTAAGCTGTGAATATATTTGGGGTTTTATTACACCTCAGCTAACAAAATTATTACATATTATATGGTAAGATGCCCTAGAATGTGAGTCATAGTGGAACACAGCTGGAGGTTATGGTTAAACTCAATTTTATTATAGCCATTTTATACTCTGCTAGGACTATTTAATTAGCGTACAAGTAAAGGCAGTTATTTCAACCCATCATCTATTAGGAGATTGAAAGAATCAGATGGGCCATGTGGCTGCATTTAAGCTTCCTGTTGTGTATTTTTTTCCTTCACAGTTCAGATATATTCTTTGTATTAATCTGTGTGATCAAATAACCCAGACATGTCTTAACTAGCACCAACAACAAAGCCAAACACCTTGTAGCTGTGAGACCTCATGAAAACCAGACTTTGGTCTCTCTGACCTTTTTTAATACCATTTACACATCCACAGGATCTATTAGTGACATTTTTCTTAAGATGGAAGTACTAACCTTTCAGCTTTGTATAAGCTACAGGCAGAAGATCAGCTATTTCATGTGACACTTAAAAGAGATGAATGGTAATAAGATATAAGAATTACCCAATGCATGATGCTTACATAATATATAAGTAAATAAACTACTGTAGCATATGTATGGTTCCTGTTACTTTTAGAATTACATTTCACTTAAGATAATCACTAAAAATAACTTCTTATAATGAATAAATAGCTCTATAAAGCAATCTTACACTCAGGAAATTACTCATTACATGTAATTTTCATGTTCAAGAATAGATTGCAAGTCTATCCTATAACAATACAAATAGTGGGTCTACCGCACAATCTAAATTCCAACACATTTAGTAGTCTAAATAATCACCATTCAGCTGAATACTAAGTTACTAAAAGAAAATGGAAGAGAGATGCCTCTAGATTGGCTGCATGAATAAAGAAGCTGGGTACGTTGACATCTGCTCTCTAAAGGAACAAATATTCTGTGAATTTGTTTATAGCTTGACACACTACTTAAATTCAGTTGTCTAACATTTTGCATAAATATTTATGAACAGTGGCCTGTGCAGTTTCACTGTGAATTAAGAAATATTGGCAGTTAAACTGATATAAATCAACAGAACACCAGATACAAACATTTCTTTTGATCTTTGTTTTTACTAAAACCTTGTAAAAATGACCAGAACCTAATAGCACAGTCCCATCTTTTAGGGTCTGATCCTGCCAGATCCTGACCATTTCCTGAGAGATGTTGAGCATACTAAACTCTCATTGACTTTATTGAGAGTTATAGGTTCTGAGCTCCTTATAGAATTGGATTTTGAATTTTTTACAAGAAGTTCTTGGAATTGTGTTCTTGGGGCTGGAATGTAATTCTTTGAAAATGACTTTGAGAACAAGTTCATTCTTTGGAAGTATTTGATGATCCATGTTTTTTCTGGCATACCTCTGCAGATAAGGCATTTTTTTCAGTGTTTACCTTTTTATGACATTTTAGAGAAACAAAGAAATTGGCACGTTGTGTGTTTTCAGTTTGAAGCTGTATATTTGCAGTTATTTTTCTTATAAAACATTGGTGGTAAAATCTAGAAGGCAGTATAAAAGTGATACTACTACTAAGTAATGAAAAATTATTTTCTGCTGTAGTGTGATCTGCAGATTTTCTTTGAAATCCTTTGTAACATTACTAAATATGTTTGGAATAGACCATGTTTCTCAATGAGAGTTGTAGTTCAGAGATCAACATTCTCATTCTTCATGCCAGAGTTTTAGGCACTGAACTGCACTAAGTGAAGCTTCTTAGTGGTCTCATGGTTAATGCGAAGTAATGGGCATTGCAGTAATGCAAGATGGAGGTAAAAAGAGGGAAGCCAAACTTTCATAGCTAACCACATGAAAATAAGTACTACAGCATAAGCCACTTGGGATTCAGGAGCAGGCAGCAATCCAAAAGGACCCTGATGTTTCTGATCCTTTTAATCAAAATGTGAATGTATTCCACCAGTTGATGGAGCTGTCACAACCCCCTTCAATACTCTAGTTGCTTCCCCCTTTCAAACAGCATTTTATCTTATCAGGATAAGTTTTGTCTGGTTTGAGCCTCAGCCAGTTTTCAATCAGGACTCTACTGAAGCCAGGCACTGGGAAAACAAAGAAACACAATGGCTTGGTTCTGCTAAAAATGGTTAGAGAGTTGAGTATGATCAGCAGCATACTACAGCACATTATAAAATGATTAACTCCTTCATTAAATTGTATTTATTATACAGGTGTGGTCACATCTCCAGATTAAGATTGGGTTCAATTTTTCACTTATAGCAAAGACTTTGACCTCTTTGTATGAGGAAACTGTGTATTTGTCTGAATTTACAGAACAAAATCTGCAAGGAAAGGACACAGTGCCACAGGACCCTCTGTTACTTTTTAAGGAAAGGATTGAAATTTCTAGAGATTTTCAGACTAAATCTTGTAAATAGTCACAACTGATACAGAAACACACTGTATGCAACATTAATATCCCTCATGGCACAATGCAAAACCTTGATTACATGCTCAGCAACATTAGCAAATATTCAGAGTTGACGTGTACACAGTATGTGTTGTGCTCTGTGTTTGTGAGGGAAGTATGAGGTTGTAATTAAGGTTTTACATTGTACTGTGAGCGAGATTAATGTGTTTGTCTGTGGTGTGTTTCCTCATCAGTTGGCGAAAGAAGGAAGTTCCTGTCACTGCCAGTGGAAATGCACTGTGTGGGCATTAGAGTGCAGTTAAGAGGTGTCCCATAATTTGTCATATCCTGGCTTTTTAGGGTTTGTGTTGGAGGCTGTCACATGTATCCAGCCTTGTTTAGATATAGATTTTTTATATTAAGAAATCTCTTGGAGATTAAACAAAGGAAAGGAAAATTAGCACTCATACTGCTCTTGAAAACTGATAACTGAATATAAGACAATCATTTAATGTTTTCAGTTCTGTCTTTCTATCTACAATATCCCTCTTTTTAACCCTTGTATCTGAAAAATTACTATAAAGAATGGAATTTTTAAAATGATAGCATAACCTCAGTGAAATCCTTAAAGATGGTTTATCAGATGCTAGTATAATTACAGAATTTCAAATCTTGAAAATTATATGATATTAAAACAAAATGTAACCATTCTATTTAACATAAATCCAGAGTCTACACTACAAAGGTAGTTGCATAACTTGGAGCTGTGAAAAATTAAGCTGAGCTAAGCCCTGGTGTAGACACCACTATGTTGACAGAAGAATTCTTCCATCAACCTCGCTACCACATCTCAGAGAGGTGGATTTACTACAGCAATGGAAGGAACCCCTTCTGTTGCTGTAATAAGTGTCTACATTACAGTGGCCCTGCTGCAGTGCTGCATCAGTGTTCCTATAATGTTTCCAGTGTAAACATACTGTGGTGGGGCATACCAGGCCCTTTGAGGGCCCCTGCTGGAAGCCACATGGTCCTACCACACACACACCCAGGAAGGAGCAGCTGAGATGGGTCCTCCAGGCCTGCCTAGAGAGGCTCAGATAAAAGGGGCTGAACGGCTGAAGCAGGTCAGTTCCTGGATGGGACCAGAGGGGCAAAGAAGGGTGTGACAGGTTGGGTCACAGAAACCCCCTTAGGAACTGCCAGCTGATGTGCTGGGACTACCTCTGAGCCCATTTTCCCTGGCAGCTTGGGACTTCAGTACCTTGCCTTGTTTGAGCCAGACACACTTGCCTGCTGCAAACACAGAACCAAGTCTGAACCACATCCCCCAAAAGCTGCAGGCTTAACTGAAAACAGCTTACGAAGTGCTCCTGTCTCCAACACCCAGATACCCAGTTCCCAATGGGATCCAAACCCCAAATGAATTTGTTTTACTTTGTATAAAACTTATACAGGGTAAACTCATAAATTGTTTGCCCTCTATAACACTGATAGAGAGATATGCACAGCTGTTTGTTCCCCCAGGAATTAATTGCTTGCTCTGGGTTAATTAATAAGTAAAAAGTGATTTTATTAAATATAAAAAGTAGGATTTAAGTGGTTCCAAGTAATAACAGACAGAACAAAGTAAATTACCAAACAAAATAAAACAAAAACAGGCAAGTCTAAGGCTAATACAGTAAAAAACTAAATTCAGGTAAATCTCACCCTCAGAGATGTTCCAATAAGCTTCTATTACAGACTAGACTTCCTCATAATCTGGGTCCAGCATTCACTCACACCCCTGTAGTTACTGTCCTTTGTTCCAGTTTCTTTCAGGCATCCTTTGGGGTGGAGAGGCTATCTCTTGAGCCAGCTGAAGACAAAATGGAGAGGTTTCCCAAGGCCTTATATAGTCTCTCTTGTGGGTGGAAACCCCTTCTCTCCCCCTGTGTAGAATCACGACTACAAGATGGAGTGTTGGAGTCACATGGGCAAGTCACATGTCCATGCATGACTCAGTTCTTTACAGACTGATGCCATTGTCCACATGTTAGCCTGAACATTCCCAGGAAAGCTCAGATGTGGATTGGCGTCTATCAAGGTCCATTGTTAGCCAAGTACTCCCATTTACTTGAATAACCCCTTCACACTATGTTGACCAAATCTGCCTTAGGTGCTTTCTACAGCAAACACTTTAAATACAAGCATAGAGCCAACACTCATAACTTCAGAATAATGATACATGCATACGAATAGGATGAATACATGCAGTAGAACATAACCTTTGCAAAGATATGTTATGTGGCATATCTAGCATAAAACATATTCTAGTTATGTCATATTTACACTCATAAGCATATTTCTATAAAGCATTATGGGGTGCAACATCACAGGTTGCTCCCTCTGGCCAGAGGAGCTTGATGGGCTGGTTTACTGGCTCTGGCAATGACAGGATCTGACAACCCTAAGGTAATGGGTGAAAGGAAAGGAGCTACATAGGAAAACGTAGCCCAGGGAATAGCAGCAGCAAATTAGAGGCAGAGGTTCGTGGCTGCTGTGTATAGGGTCTTTGGGTTGGGACCCAGAGTAGTGGGCAGGCCTGGGTCTCTCCCACCAGCCAGGGCTGGAGTGGTCTAAGCCGTGGAGAAAGGGGGATGTGGCTATTTTAAAAGCCAAGCAAAGAGCTGGAGTTTAAAGGGCCCAGAGGCATGGCTGAAGACCCTAGTGATGGTGATGGCAGAGTTTGTTGAACTGTTTGCAATCCCGGAAGGGGACTAAACTTGAGAGGTGATCTCGCTGGAGAGTTGGGGTAGTGAGAACCTGTGACGATAGAGTCTCCAGGGAGGAAGCCCCGGGGCCATAGGCATCGACTTCCCCTCTGCCCAGTGAGTTCTCAACCCCCTGCCAGCCCCCGGCCCTGCCCCTGCCCACCTCTGCACCGCCCTCACCCCACCCCCATTCCATCCCTTCCCCAAAGTCCCCGCCTTTTCCCACCCCAACCCCACCCCTTCCCACCCCCATTCCACCACCTTCCCCCAAGTCCCTGCCCTGCCCTGCCTCTTCTCCGCCTCCTCCCCTGAGCGCGTCGCATCCCCGTTCCTCCCCCTCCCTCCCGGAAAGTCCTAAGTGCCGCCAAACAGCTATTAGGCGGGGGGGAGGAAGTGCTGGGAGGGAGGGGGAGGAGCGGGGATGCAGCGTGCTCAGTGGGGGGAGAAGGAGGTGAGGAGGGGGGAGCTTGGCCTCCGGTGGGTGCGGAGCACCCACTAATTTTCCCTGTGGGTGCTCCAGCCCCGGTGCTCCCACCCTGGAGCACCCACGGAGTTGGCGCCTATGCCTGGGACAGTGCTCAGATAAAGGAGCAAAGAAGAACTCTGCAGAACCTAGGTGTAGGGGCAAAGAACAGGGAACTTCAGCAAGTGATGGACAATGAGAAGGACTCCAGGGAAAGCAGCCGTGGAGTCAGTGCTCTATAACAGGCAAGGGTGGACTTAGTTAGCTTAAAGAAGGGGCTGAGAACTAAGCCCAGAAAGCAGGGTGATGAATAAGCC
>NW_020664440.1:24830799-24840057 GCF_002925995.2 Terrapene triunguis
TGGCCGCGGTTCGCCGTCCTGGGCCAATGGGGGTGGCGGGAAGCGGCGCGGGCGAGGGATGTGCTGGCCGCGCCTTCCCGCCGCCCCCATTGGCCCGGGACAGCGAACCGCGGCCAGTGGGGGCCGCGATCGGCCGAACCTGCCGCATCAGCAGGTAAATAAACTGGCCCGGCCCGACAGGGTGCTTATCCTGGCGAGCCGCGTGCCAAACGTTGCTGACCCCGGTATAGACTTTCAACTGGACTTTAGTTACTCTGGAAGGGGTTTGTCCATTTTGGACTGTGTGACTGGGCTGGATGGCCGAGCCACTGAAGACCTGCCTAACAAGGTCGACAACCTATAGGAGGAGCCAGGAGAAAAAAGACTGTAACACCACACCCCACTGACAGGAGGCACTCACGAGAGATGTGTCCCCCGTCACATATACCCTTAGACTAAAAAAAGCTATTTTGCTTTAGCAGCAGTATTGTAATACTGATACGCTGTAGTGTACCTGGGTGGTGTTCTAGAAAGCAGACTGGAAAAATAGTAAGGAAAATTTGCAAAACATTCAAAAAATAATTTGGAATGCCATCAGCTTCCTGTTTTGATGGAATAAGTCAGGACAAATAATAGGTAATAGCTATTAAGAAAAATGAAAAAAAAGTTAAAATGAAGATCTTTAGTGCTGTTAGAAAAATGAAGAAAGCAAGCAGCGGGGAAGAGGAAATTCTTGAAAAGTTCTATGGAAAATGGAAACAGACATTGATTTCAATGACAGCTCTATGGCTATACCAATGTGTAGTACTATTAAAATATACTCTGCTACTAAAGAGCAGCAGCACTTTCTACATTTGTTTGTTCTGAACACAATTATTTTAAAACAAGCTTCTGTTTTTAGTGGCAAAACTTTATCTGTGAGATAATGACCTTTATTGCACCAATCAACACTTCGTCTGGTTTATAATAAGCAATATGGACTGATGAAGCGGCCTTTTATCAGTTAGATAAGGACTCACTGGGATAGTTTCACCTCAGGCACTTAACATACTGCCAGTAAACTTTATCTGACCGATAAAGAATCGAGATGGAGGTCCTTGTTACTATTCTAAACCTAAAGTTTAGGAACGAATAAAAAAAATCTCTAAACATTAGAGCACAGATATCCTTTTAAACCTTGGCAATTGGCCTGTGACTTTCCAAAGTTCTGTATTGGTTCCTAGAGGTAGAAGTTCGGAGTAAAGAATGATGGTATTTCCTGTCCTTGGATAAGTGCCAAGACCAGCACTACAATATGATTTTAAGAGTTTCCAGAACTAACCAAGACAAGAAGGGCACTTTCTGAAATAAGGGAGCCCTAGGGCTAATTCTGAAGTATATCATATAATATAGTGTAGTTCTATCCAGGACAATTATCTTAAGCATCCTGCCATCCAATAAATCTGTATATTTAAAATATTTATTTTATAAATCACACATGCATTTGTTATATTTCTATTTGTGTCAGCCCAGGCAACCTTAATTCTGTTGTTTTCTAACTTTTGATTGCTTGACTTTACAACATTAACATTCCTTTAACATAGTTTTTGTATGCAATATCTTAAGTTTTTAAAAAAGCAAACAGAGATAAACAGAAATCACATCGTATGGAACCTTATTAACCTTGACAAGGATCAGCAGCAGGATTGGATCCTTCCATTCTACAGTACAGATCTCTAATATTTGAGTTAATAGTAGGGCTGTCAATTAATTGCAGTTAACTCAGGCGATTAACTTAAAAAAAATTAATCGTGATTAAAAAAATTAATCGCTATTAATCGCAGTTTTAATTGCACTGTTAAACAATAGAATACCAATTGAAATGTATTAAACATTGTGGATGTTTTTCTACATTTTCATATACATTGTATTCTGTTTTGTATTTCAAATCAAAGTGTATATTATTTTTGATTACAAATATTCGCACTGTAAAAATGATAAAAGAAATAGTATTTTTCAATTCACCTCGTAGAAGTACTGTAGTGCAGTCTCTTTGTTGTGAAAGTGCAACTTACAAAGGTAGATTTTTTTTGTTTGTTACATAACTGCACTCAAAAACAAAACAATGTAAAACTTCAGCGCTTACAAGGCCACTCAGTCCTACTTCTTGTTCAGTCAATTGCTAAGACAAACAAGTTTGTTTACATTTATAGGAGATAATGCTGCCCTCTTCTTATTTACAATGGCACCAGAAAATGAGAACAGACATTTGCATGGCACTTTTGTAGCTGGCACTGTAAGGTATTTACGTGCCAGATATGCTCAACAATCATATGACCCTTCATGCTTCGGCCACCATTCCAGAGGACATGCTTCCATGCTGATGATGCTCATTAAAAAAAGAATGCATTAATTAAATTTGTGACTGAACTCCTTGGGGGAGAATTGTATGTCTCCTGCTCTGTGTTTTACCCGCATTCTGCCATATATTTCATGTTGTAGCAGTCCCAGATGATGACCCAGCACATGTTCGTTTTAAGAACACTTTCACTGTAGATTTCACAAAACGTAAAGAAGGTACCAATGTGAGATTTCTAACCAACCCAAGGTTTAAGAATCTGAAGTGCCTTCCAAAATCTAAGAGGGACGAGGTGTGGAACATGCTTTCAGAAGTCTTAAAAGAGCAACATTCCGATGCATAAACTACAGAACCCGAACCACCAAAAAAGAAAATCAACCTTCTACTGGTGGCATCTGACTCAGATGATGAAAATGAACATGCATTGGTCTGCACTGCTTTGAATTATTATTGAGCAGAACCTGTCATCAGCATGGATGCATGTCCACTGGAAAGGTGGTTGAAGAATGAAGGGGCATATGAATCTTTAGCGCATCTAGCACGTAAATATCTTGTGATGCTGGCTACAACAGTGCTGTGCGAACACCTGTTCTCACTTGCAGGTGACATCATAAACAGGAAGCGGACAGTATTATCTCCTGCAAATGTAAACAAACTTGTTTGTCTTAGCGATTGGCTGAATAAGAAATAGGACTGAGTGGATTTGCAGGCTCTAAAATTTTACATTGTTTTATTTTTGAATGCTGTTTTTTGTATATAATTCTACCTTTGTAAGTTCAACTTTCATGATAAATAGATTGCACTACAGTACTCTTATTAGGTGAACTGAAAAATACTATTTCTTTTGGGTTTTTTTTACAGTGCAAATACTTGTAATCAAAAATAAATATTAAGTGAGCACTGTACACTTTGTATTCTCTGTTGTAATTGAAATCAATATAATTAAAAATGTAGAAAACATCCAAAAATATTTAAATACATGGTATTCTATTATTGTTTAACAGCACGCTTAATCACGATTAATTTTTTTAATTGCTTGACAGCCCTAGTTAATAGGGTAACCGGTAGCAATATTAGACATTATGCTCTCTGTGGACCAATTAGTAGAGGAATGAGATGCACACTTTATAGATGGGTCTTACCGCTTTTTGCTAGACAGCAGAGAAATGCTGAGCCTCAAGAAGCTTGGCTTCTATTCCTAGTTCTGCAGGGGAGGTTGGACTAGTGAGTACATACCTCTCCACTCCTATCCCAACCAAATTGACCTCTTCTGTCCCAGTCTCACCTACTCTTATTATTTCCAGCATGTACCCATCTATTCCCAGCACGCCCCTGCCACCTCTTCTCACTCTCTGCACTGAGCTCACAGGACACACCATTACCCTGATGTCAGTTCTGGTGACCAATGCAAACAGCGGGCCCCAGCAATCGCAAGAGAAGTTTTCTTCAGCCCCTGCAGCCTGGGCTTTGGCATGCTCAGAGCAGACAGAATCTTTCAAGAATTTAGCCATCTATTCTGACGGGCCTCTTGAGTATGTGCAAATAGTGATTTTCAGAGGCTTACGCTTGAGCCAAATATGGGTGAATTTTCATGGGGCAGCACAAGGCACCTCTCTAACCTCAAGCTGACCACCCTGCCAAAGCTGCTCCAAAGTATGTAAGCACTAGAGCTTCTCAATGGAATGGTTACACACATTTTTATAACACTGGTAAAACAATGCATTTTCCCCTAACTTTGTATTCAGAAATGGCTGAACCACTTTTGCTGAAATTAAAAAAAAATAAAAAATCAACTTACAGCAGGCATGGAAGAAATTCTGGCCGAATAATTTAAAAATATTAGGCCCTTTTGGCTATAGGTATCAAGCCCCCTCTACAATAAATAAGATATTTACTGAAGGAATATTTTTATGGTTCCCTGAGATAAGAAAAAAAAACTTGGGGGGAATTATTGTCAAATATTGAAGTCTTACACAGATCAATTTAAAAGGCAAGATTGGGCAAAGAATAGTAAGAGGGCATCATCCACCAACTATCCGTGACGTTATACTGTAACAGCGTGGAAGGGAGAGTGGCATCTGTTAACTCATACATTTCTTGTCCCCTTCCTTGAGCGGCCTAGGGAATGGGCAGAAAGGGGTGGGGACTGGGAGACTGCTAGATTGCCACCTTCCTGCAGCATGCCAGTCAGCACTACTGCATACTGCCCTATACATGGGGCTTGTGGAAAGCCATGCTTTGGCCCAAAAATCGTATCCGTTCTATAGATCGTTAGTTTATATCCATCTCGATCTATGTTACTAAATAGACTCAGTACACATATACACACTCTATATGGATCTGTAATATGTTGCCTCTTTATTTTAGGGACCAGAATTTGTTGTCAGTTAGAAACCTGTGACATCCACTGAAGTCAAAAGTCTCTGATTCTGCATAGATTTAATTAGGGCAGGGTGTGGATCAGAACCTATCTTAACATGCTGAATTTTTTTTTTTTTTTGCACCTTTCGGGGCTGTGTAGGATGCAGACAGGACAAAATGTGTTCCACTGTGCCTCCCTGCAGTAGAGTGGTTATCCTCTAAAGATTTGCCTACCATGCCTTAGCTAATGCTAGTTTAATATCTGCAGTATTTTCTATACTTCCCTAAACTGTAGTTAGAGTACCATTATCTAAGGTAATTGCCAAGATTTTAATGGTGACCATGATAAATGCCTCTATATACAAACTCTTATTGATATTCATATGGTATTTCCCATTACCACTTTAACTCATTCCCATAATATTGGCTGGCAGAATTTATTTGGCAATGTCTAGACTTTTGACGGTGGTAGACTCAGACTTTTAAAAAAAATATTTTGTAAATATATACAGCACTCTGTGTATGTGGCAATGAGAGCATTGTGTATAAGCAATTTAGTGATAATTTTCTATGTTTAATTTTAGACACAAATTCAGACCAAAGATATTTCTTCCCAGTCCTGTCAATCATGGCAGAAACACCATTGTACTGGCATCCCCCCCCCCCCCTTTTTATTACAGTAGAAGAAAGAAGAGAAGATTCTGTAGTTTTGCTAAATTAGTAACTACAAGTTTCAATATTCCAGACTTCTCTGTGAGTAAGAAATATTGCAATAAGTTATAAACTTAGTTCATCTCTGAATTATGCATTGTGTACTTAGGGTGTACTAGAGCTATAGTATGTTTATCTGTTGACTTCCACTGAGATTTAGGGTCTATTTCTACTTAATAACTTGCTTTGTTTTGTTTGACATGTATTTTATGTCTTCCATGTGCATGGATACATAAGATACACAATCGTGGGTGAGGGTCTTGAGAGAAAGTGCAGCACTATAAGCAGTAATAATAGTAATTGTAAGACAAAAAATGGGACATAGTTTCTTTTATTTTATCTTGTATCTTTCCTTCACTGGTCTAGGGATGTTACTAAATTGCATAAAACTGTACATAAGAAATTGAATCATATTATTCTTTTATTGTATTTAAAAGTTTAATTCTTGGCAGTCCACAAAACTGACAAGAAAATATATCCATTACCTTTCCTGCTGACTTGCAATTATTGTCCTCACTCCAAAAGAAATGTTTTTGCTAAGCTTACTGCTGATTGACATCCTATACTAAACCTCAGCTTGTGTTTCCATTATTCAAACTGAGACTAGAGCACAAATTGACCCTATATATTAATGGCTTTTATATTCAGAGATCTGGGTTCAAGTGGTGATTATTGTAGATCACAAGCCTTATGAATTTGGTGGTTGTGGTATAGATTATAAAACTCCTACTTTTTCTTTGAGTAGTGTCCCTAATGGTACTCCACTCTAGTAGTGTCCCTATGGGTGCTCCATCTAGGTGCGCTTGCACCCCATGCGTATCAGATCACAGGTTTTTGGTAGCAATGTCTGTTTGGCCTGTGTATGCATGCCCTGCAGCCTTGTGCCCTGCACCCATGGCTATATAGTTCTTTCAGTGATGACTGCTCATCTTCGCAGACTAGGAATTCCCATCACTCAATGATTGCCTCTCAAGGTATGCTCCCACAACAAAGCCTCAGTGGCCACTAAGAGGGCCAGCAACCTATTTCTCAGACTGGGACTACAATTAAACATTAAAAAATCCACCTTAACCCCAGTGCAAAGTTTGGAGTTCATAGGAGCTTACCTCAGTGCAATAATGGCCAAAGCATACCTTCCTTCGCATAGGGTCATAACCCTCACCAATTTACTCAGTATAGTCCAGATCAGCCCCCAGACATGAGCCAGAAATAGTCTCCAGCTGTTGGTACATATGGTGGCTGGCACTTTTGTAATAAAGCATTCAAGACTTCACATGTGCTGCCTCCAAGGGTAGCTCAGAACTGTTTATTTGCCAAGCAAACACAGTTTGAACAAACTAGTTTCGGTGACTTCAATCATAAAAAGCGCCCTCGACTTCTGGAAGGACACTCACAATGTTTGTGAAGGGTTCCCCTTCAATCAACCATCAACAACGTCAGTTATAACAGACACATCCCTACTGAGATAGGGAGCCCACCTAGATGCTCACACTGTTCAAGACAAGGGGTCTCTTCTCCAGTCCACTCTGCACTAGAACGCAGAGCAGTCAGAAATGCCTGTCTCCATTTCCTTCCCCTGATTAGGGGCAAATACGTGAAGATCGTAATGGGCATCATGTCATGTGTGTTTTATATCAACTGTCAAGGGAGATCACCTTCCCTCTGCACTGAAGCAGTGAGGCTCTGGAATTGGTGCATACGAAACCAGATCAATATCTCAGCAGCTTACATTCTGGGTATACAAAACATCACAGCAGGTGCTTCTTTCAAGATCACGAATGGGAGATATACACCACTGGATATTTCAGTATTGGGGTGTCCTGCAGATAGACCTGTTCGCCATAGCCAAGAGCAAGAAGTGCTCCCTGATCAAGATGTAGCTAGGTCACTACTCCTTGGGGGATTTCTTTAATCTTTGTTGGAGTTCAAGCCTGCTGTATGCATTCCCCCAACTCCCTTAATATCCAAGGTGCTGTTCAAGATACAAAAAGATACAGTCAGGTTTATTCTAGTAGTTCTGATGTGGCCCAAGACAGACATCGTTCCCTTACTGCATCCACCTTGCCGTTTGTCAACTGATCTCTCTCCAGACCATCTCCTACCTTCTCTCTAAGGATGCCAGTCAAATCGTTCACCCCAACCTCAAGATTCTTAGTCTCAAAGTATGGCTGATAGATGGTTCACAGGGTTATAGGATGTAAAGAGAGTGCTGTTACATAGTAGGAAACAATCCACTCATGATACCTAAATGCAAAAGCGGTTAAGGTTCAGTCACTGTTGTTACCTAAGACATCTCTCACCTACATCCTCTCCGTTATCAGTTATGCTGGATTACATCATTAGAGCTAAAAATGATAGGATTGTCTCTAAACTCTGTTAGGGTGCACTTGGCAGTTGTTATGACCTCAACTTGGTGCTCAGTTGCCTTACGAGGCCCCCTCTTTGAACCTATGGCTGTCTGCTTCCTTCTACACTTGTCTAGGAAAACAGTCTTTCTAGTAGTCATTATGTTTGCTCAAAGATTTGGAAAGTTAGGGGCTTTGATGGCATACCCCCTTCACAGTCTTTTTTTAATGATAAGGTCACATTACAACAGCATCCCAAGTTATTACCAAAGGTATCCTCAGACTCCACATAAACCAATCTACCCATCTACCAGTTTTCTTCCCTAAATCACACCAGGATAAAGGATATGCGGCATTACATATACTCAGTGTCAGGAGGGCATTAGCCTTTTACCTAGACAGGACTAAGCCCTTGAGAAAATCTCCCAGATTGTTTCTCTCTATTGCGGACAGAAATAAGGGATCTCCAGTTTCCAAGAAAAGACTCTCTACCTCAATAGCCTTTCTTAAGAATGTTCCAGAAATATGTAGATCCACGACTTGGACCTCCGTACATACATTTTCTGAACACTATGCGGTCACTCTTGCCTCAGTTTGTAAAGCCACGTTTGACTCTATTGTACTGTCTTCAATCTTTGACTTGACTCTGAAGCCCCACCCCTCCATAGAAGTACTGCTTGGTAGTCACCTGGAGTGGAGCACCCATAGAGATGTTACTTGAAGAAGAGAAGATTACTCACTTCTTTACTCTCAACAGCTTCGCTATCTGCCCTCCTACCCTCTGCTTTGGTATTCTATACAATAGAGCTACGCAGCTCTTTATAGCCATGGTGCAGGGCATGAGGCTGCAGAGGGCGCATGCATGGACTGAATGGAGACGGCGACCTAAAGTCTCCAATCTGAGGTGCATGGATTTCAAGTGCACCTAGAGTGGAGCACACATAGGGACACACATCTCGAAGAACCAGTTACTGCACAGGGTGAGTAGCCTCTTCATGTGAAACAAGGTGACACAATTACGGTAGTAATCTCTTTTTGTAAAGAACTCAGGAGTTGGTCAGTATGAATGTGGCCATACAGAATAAGCCTCATCAATGGAGCTTTGTAGGATAGCTTGTTGCGCCATTCTAGGCTCCAGCTGGTTTAATTAGTCTCTCATTTTCAGAGGGACCAACTTCAACAAGACAACAAAGCACAGGCTTGAGAAAGAACTCATATCATATGAGCCTATGTATTGATCATCTGCTAAAACAATCAGTAGGTTTTCCTTTGCAAAAATATTTGAGTAGCTTGATCTTTGTTGTTCAGTAATGAAGGACTGAAGCTAATTTGCTCCAATGTGTCTTGTAAATTCTCTTTGGCCAGGGCCGGCTCTAGGCATCAGCAAAACAAGCTGGTGCTTGGGGCGGCATATTTTTAGGGGCGGCATGGCCGGCGCCAGAATGCCGCCCCTAAAAATGTGCCCCGGCCACCCTAGCTCACCTCCGCTGCTGCTGCCACGGCGCGCGAAACAGCTGATTCGCG
>NW_020664440.1:24845057-24846744 GCF_002925995.2 Terrapene triunguis
GGCTCTCAAACCTGGGAGGGAGGGGGAGATCCCGAGCGGCTGCGGCGGCGAAACAGCCGTTTTGCGCGCCACTGCTCCCCCTCCCTCCCAGGATTGGGAGCCTGGGAGGGAGGGGGAGAAGTGGCGCCCGCGCCGCGGCCACTCGGAGTCTCCCCCTCCCTCCCAGGCTCTCAAACCTGGGAGGGAGGGGGAGATCCTGAGCGGCCGTTTCGCGCCCCGCTGCTCCCCCTCCCTCCCACCCTCGTAGGCCTGAGAGGGTGGGGGGGGGGGCAGGGCTGGGGGTTTGGGGAAGGGACGGAGGTGAGGCGGGGCCGGGGGTGGGGTAATTAAAAAAGGGGGGGGGGGCCAAAATTGTTTTTGCTTTGGGTGGCAAAAATCCTAGAGCCGGCCCTGTCTTTGGCTTCCAGTTTGTATACTTGTTTTCAGTTTTTCCATATTTGGCTTCCTTTTTCTTTTTGGCTCATAGCAAAATTAAAATCAAGCGCAAACTAATGCTTTTATGTTTTCATCTCATCTGAATACACTTTTGAAGCTCATAGCATCATAGAAATGTAGAGATGGAAGAGATCTCAAGAAGTCATCAAGGACAGCCCCCTGTGCTGTGGCAGGATTTAGAAAACCTAGACCATCCCTGACAGGTGTTTGTCCAATTTGTGCTTAAAATCCTCCAATGATGGGGATTCTACAACTTCCCTTGGAAGCCTGTTCCAGAGCTTTATTACCCTTTTAGTTAGAAAGTTTTTCCTAATATCTAGCCTAAATCTTCCTTGCTGCAGATTAAGCCCATTACTTCTTGTCATACCTCCAGTGGACATGGAGACCAACTGATCACAGTCCTGAGTTTGGGACACGGGAGACAGGCAGGTGAGCAGACCCCCCGCACAGGTTGGGGTGCAGTGGTGTGGTTGAAACCCCTGGGCACATGTCAACTCACCAGTTGTTAAGACAGATAACCTTCTGGAATAGAATTGAGCTTCCTGGGGTGGCTTTGGGGGAACAAGGCTCCGAGGAGGCCCCATCAGTTAGTCCAGAGTATGGTTATGCTGGGCTGGGTGACCCGATGGAATTCACCTGCTCAGTACAACTAAGGATAAAATCCTGAGAGGGGAATACGTGGACATATTATCCCTCTTGCACAGGGGGGTGTTGACAGAGAGTAAGTTGGGATAGATCACACAGAATAAGGAGTTGCCCAAGTAGCCACAGCTGCATTCCAATTGGGAAAATTGGAAGACTGCCTTCCTTATCTATGCAGGTGTTATAATACAGGCTTACCCAGAGAGAAGCCCAGCCTTGTTTAAGTATATGGATATAATCAGGCGGGCATACAATAAGTTTGAGGGCATGTCTTGGTTTAATTATGAAGAGCAGTTTCGATTAAGGGTAGCAACACAAACTGGGATCCGGTGGGACATACCTCATCACACACTGTGGTTAGAGTGTATGACTCCGCGGGGACACGTGGACAGTGGCCTGTTCCTTCCAGTGCAAGCTCAGGAGGGGCACGAGTCACATCATAATATTTGCTGGGCATTTAATAACAGTGGTTGTTTTCACAGCCCCTGTAGATTCAACCATGTGTGCGAGATATGCTTTGGGACCCATTTGGCCCATTCTTGCCGAAGTGGTAGGGGACGATTGCAAGGGGAAAACAGGATTGGGGGTGGATGGAGTGCCAACTGCAGGT
>NW_020664440.1:24846754-24939257 GCF_002925995.2 Terrapene triunguis
AAGGTGTTCAGGGTTTCCTATGGTATTACCCTAATAAAGTACATGTGGCATATTTGGGGGGATAACTTGGTGCCCTGGCAAAACATTTGGGGGCACCCCATGCAGAAGACGAGACAGAGGGCCCTTCCACTACATTAGCATACCTGGGTATCAAGGGAACACAAAGGCAGGCATATTACAGCTCCCTCCCAATACAAATATGTGTTTCCTGTATGACAACATGGCAGGCCAAACTTCCACTTCACACAGGGTTATGAAGTTAGTGAGTGAATTTGTGTCACTGTGTTTGAGCCTTAACATCTCTTTTCCTTCCAAGCATGGGCCCGCAGTTGGAGGATGGCATAGTGCATGCCCTGTCTTGTTTGCAGTTCAACAGAGTGCGGGCCCTGAACCAGGAGCTAGTGACTAACTCACGTAGATGCCGCTGGTGCTATGGAGCTGTGGCATATGAGGGTCTGGGAGGCTGGTAACCTGTATGGCCCATCAGGAAGACATGGGTGTTGCAGGACATGGCATTGGCAACCCAGCTGTGAGAGTCCTTGATGATCCTTGCGTAGTTCAAAGGACAACCATGTTCATTGGGGCGGGGAGGGGAGTTCACTGATCAAACTAGAGGGGTAACATGTTTTTGGGCTGCTACACAAAAGTCCATTGAACGATGTCTGGGACCCCGAGTAGGTGTGGGGGGGAGGCAGCCAAGCTAATTGCTGGTGCCTGCTTGTGGCGGATGCACAGTGCAGGTACTCCATAGGGAAGGCATCCAGTGACCAGGTAAATGGCCTGATAAAGGACTTAAACAGGAGGTGCTGGTTAAAGGAATGGAACGGTGTGGGATTTGGGACTCCTATGGCTGGAACTGCAGGGAGCCAACCCCCCTTTCTTATAGCCCACCTTAACCCTCCTACGAGGGGGGAAGGATGGTAAGGTCCCAGCAATGGATTTGCTTGAGGGACCTGGATGGAAAAAGAGGGGGGGCTGGTAGAAGCCCCACCCGGGTAATTACAAAACAAACAGGGTTTACCTGCACTGTACACTTTTATCTGCTGGATAGTCCCAGACATCTAATGATAAAGTTGCGGCCTGATTAAATCCATATCAAGTGTCTCCTGTCCTTCTTTCGGTATAACCCTTACTATTATGCCTAAGTGAATGCTGAGCAGTTCTAAAAACCCTACCAGAAGTTAATGCAAATTTCCAAGTGAATTGAACATCTTCAGGATGTTGTCTTCTGCAACTAGGGTGACCAGATGTCCCGATTTTATTGGGACAGTCCCGATATTCAGGGCTTTGTCTTATATAGGCACCTATTACCCCCCATCCCTTGTCCTGATTTCTCATGCTTGCTATCTGGTCACCCTATCTGCAATGCAATATTTATTGTAGTGATATTCGAGTAGTAGGTAACCTTAACAAAATATCTGCTACATCACTACTACTAGATGCCTTATCATGGCACTGAGTTACTGAAAACAGTTGTAGATAGCTTAATTTTGTGAGGTTTCTGTAATGCGTGTACTAAATAACGTTTTTCCACAACCAGTAAGCAAATATTTGGAAAATATCAAGTAAATTCTATGGTTTGTTTTTTCTTCCCTAAGTCCACATGCTTGTTATTGGCCAGATTACATCTTTAAACCAAAAAGAACAAGGAGTACTTGTGGCACGTTAGAGACTAAGAGACTATTTGGGCATAAGCTTTTTTTTTTTTTTCTTTTCCCCCCATGAAAGCTTATGCCGAAATAAATTTGTTAGTCTCTAAGGTGCCACAAGGACTCCTCGTTCTTTTTGCTGATACAGACCAACACGGCTACCACTCTGAAATCTTTAAACCACTGGCTGCTTTTTAGATGAGTGGTGTGGCAATGACAAACTCAGCCAGAATTCCTCCCAGGGGACTTTGGGGAGTGCAAGCTGGAGCAGAAGCTGTGCCACTTTTTGCAATGGGAGAGCATGATCTTTCCCAGTGTTGGCTCAGCTTTGCTGGCTGGTGTGGAGGAGCCAACAGGGCTATGGGATCTTTGAGCCCTTTTTTGAGAAGCTGCTTGTTTAGCATTGAGCCTGCATACCCTGACCCCACCCTGATTGGAGATGGCTACATTGTCAATCTTGTGCCTTCTCCGTACCCCTATTCACTTATGTAGGATCAGTTATAATCTCGTCTTAAAAATGCAAAATACATAGCTACTGGTTTACAAAATTAATTTTTCCTGTATTATTATTAATTTGTAATATATTGTGTAATGCAGCTTCTGAAAGCCTGCAGAAAAAGACAGGTCTGTAGTACAAGCTGTTAAAACACTGAACAGTTTGTGGAGACTTTGCAATGGAAATATCATTTATCTTTCTATGAAGTTAGTTCAGGATCAAGCTGAGGGTGATATTCCAGACTCTATGTAACATGATTGTTCCTTACTACACTGCTGGGCTATATATCCTTTGTTAATGACTATATATTGATGACTGAAAAGGAAAGCCTGACAAACTGCAGTGAAAATAACGTCCCCCTTGAGAAATTTTGTTTGATAAAATGATGACCTTACAGTATAACTTTAGATATTGAGCCTTCCGAAAAAAATAAATATTACTATTTTTTCTTAATCAGTGGAAAAAAGTGCCTAAGGAGACTGAAATAAATCAATATTTTTGAAAATGTAAACCATTCCTAACCTAAAAAGTAAAAACATTACTTTTTATACTTTCAGGATTTGGTCCAAATATATGTGTCAGTTCATTTTTTCATCTAGAGAATGAACTTTGAACCCCTGTTTTCACTCTGTAAGCATTTCCAGTTATGGAACTTGTGTTATCTCATAAATTGATAAGAATTTTCTATGAACTCCCTTCTATGGAAAGGTGTATTAATTTTTTCCTGAATCATTCTAATACTGTTATAATCTCACTTCAGTACATCAAGCTCTACCCTATCCAGGTGAATGTGTGTTTTAGCCTTCTAAACTGTAGTAGTGGTATATTTTCTTAAGTGCAGTCCCATATGTTCTGAGAAGCTATCAAGATAAAATCATATTTAAATGAAATTCATATTTATGTTGAAACTGCCACTTATGTTTTTTGTTTATATTTGGCATTTCTCTTGTTTGGACAATTAAAATAGCCTGGTCACTTTCAATTTTATTTACGATGCCTACTTCAGTTATTAGTCTGTTTCTTATCTGATTCTCATGCAGCAGAGCTGCACAATGTATTCTGTTTTGGGTTCACAGCACAAGCAGACAATGTTTAAAATGACTTTTGAACTGTTTTCACTGAGATTCTAATCATGTTAGGCTATATAAAATTCTACTATTTGTAAAATTATAAAATCATATCTTTAGTATATTGTATATGGAAAAAGGCATTTTGTGAGTGGAAAGGGTGAAAGAACCACAAAGCAAAGTGGTTCAGGCATCTCTATGGCAAACAGAAGGGCCTGCTCACCAGGGCCGGCTCTAGGTTTTTTGCTGCCCCAAGCAAAAAAAATTTTGGCTGCCCCCCACCTCAGCCCTGGGCCCCCACTCATCAGTGCCCCCCCACCCATACCCCCTGCTGCCCCAGCCCTGGGCTCCCCTCCCAAACGTGACCTCCTCGTTCACCACAGCAATCCCCATTTACACTTGCAGTGGGGATCAAACCGTTTCTCCTATTTTTATTTCACTTTAGTATAAATCTCGCCCCCTCCCATCCCCCGCAACCCCATCTTTAGTGCTCCAAATGCACATGGAAGGCATAGGGACTAATCCTCAAACCTTGTACCCGGAAAGAGGTGGGGATCTAGTAAAGAGGGTTCAGGCAGAGGAGTGGGTGTGGGAGTGCTTGGGGGCTCTACACTGGCAGAGAAGTGGGGTGTGATGTACTCATGGAGGAGGGTGGAGGAGGAGAGGGGGTATCAGGAGGGTTGCTCGAGAAGAGGTGCAGGGGAAGGGGGAGGTGCGGGAGGAGAGGGCTGGGGGAGGGCGCAAGGGGAGAGGTGCGGATGAAGGGAGAGTACAAGGGGAAGGGGTGCAGTGAAGGAACTATGGGGGGAGGCACAAGTGAAGAGGCTGCAAGCGGGATTGGGAGTGCAAGGGCTGAGAGGGGCAGGCGCTGACAGCTGCTTCCCCAGCCCCGTGCAGGCAGAGCTGAGAGGACGGACACTGACCCCCCAGGTGCCCAAGCTGCGGGGGTCCCCTGGCAGGGCAGTATCCCCCGCTGCCCCGCTCAGAGCTGGGCTCTGCCTCTCCCTGCTCCTGGCACTGTGGGAGCCCGGGGCAAGCAGCGTGGGGCTGAGGCGGGGGAGGTGCGTGGCGGGCTGGGTCCGGGGGCAGGAGGGGGCAGCTCCCGGGCAGCTCGGGCTGCCCAGCCACTCGCCCCATCAGCGCGTGAGCCGGGATCCGCGCCCCCTACCCAGCTCGGCAGCGCCCTGAACAGCCCACTAGGGCGGGGAAATGCCGCGCCGCCTTGGGGAGACTCAGAGCAGCAGCAGTGGTGTCAGCAGTGGCAGTGGCAGGACCCCTCCTCCCTCCCTGCATCCCGGGCCCCGCTTCCCTCCCTCCTCAGCTCCTCACACACTCCGGGAGTCCCTCTCACTGCCGCAGCCCGAGCTCGGCTCCAGGGGACGATGCTCTGGCACTCCAGCGGCAGGGCTCTGGCCAGGGCCAGCCCCCGGCTTTTTGCAACCCCAAGCAAAAAAAAAAGGGGGGGGCCGGAGTGCCGCCCCTTGGAAAGTGCCGCCCCAAGCACATGCTTGGAGCTCTGGTACGTAGAGCCAACCCTGGTCCCTTTGCATTTTACCAAGTCCAGAGGATACCTTCCTCAACCCCTCTCTACAGAGGATCAGGCAAGGACTTCCTCAGAACCCTTTGTCTTAGTCCATGAACACCGTACAAAGACCACTGGATCCCTTCAGTCCTCCCTTCCAGTTTGCAGCAGTTTATTTGAATACACATTTCATTGTACAGTTAAGTTACTATTCACACACAGAGCTGTTCACTGCTCTTCATTGAGGGTTCTTTTCATGTCAGCTTTCAACTGCCACCTGTTTTGGCTGTTCAAAAATGATCACAGTTTTTTACAATGGAAAAAGGGCATTTTTCTCTCTTTCCCCCTTCCTTCTCTCTTCATGCTGAGAAAAGGCCAAAGTGTGTTTTTTGTTTTTGTTTTCACAGTTCAACGATTTTGTTGTCTTTCTCTGTTTTTATATGTGCAGCAAGCACACACATGCATGCATAAGCTTTTGGTAGCTATCGTACTGGATCTTTTTAAAGAGAAGAGCTATAACATTGCTATTTACCTCCCTCCACACTACATACTTTTAAAATGGATAACAGACAGACTAGCTGAAATTTAGTGAGAGAAGATATCTCCACAGCAGTTTGCCCTTAAATATAGTTAGTGGAATCCTGAGTACTTAGCCAGCTGGCCAGATCTTTTTCTTTTCTCTGTTTTAAAAGCTCTGGGCTGCAGGAAAGCACTGGATTTTGCTCCTCTGAATTGAAAATATTACCCCATTTTACCCATGCAAATTATTTCTGGGTATCAGGGTAACGGATGATGTGTAAATATTAAGCATTAGAATAATACAAATCACTATAGGAGGAACGTAAAAGGTGAGTGGGAACACCAGAGCTCTAGAAGATCTTTCTAATATGAAGACAAAAAACTCCTCATTAATACTTAATGAAAAAGTAAGATGATAGGAAGAGGGTTTTGTGGACAGCTCAAGTGCCTTCTGTTTGCACTGGGTATATTTGCAAAGTTCAGCAGTCTCTTCTAACTTAAGAAACAGCTAAGTTCCCTTGGGGACACTTTGGGGATCAGAGACATACTGTAGTAGGGAATGTAAACATGATAGAGCAAAGTGCAAGATCATGCAGAGCACTGTCTGTTAGCAAAAGAATCTTAAAATTGATTCACTGCTTCTCTGTAAATTCTCTCAGCAGAGAAGTAATGATCTCTGAGGTCTAGAACTGGATAAAGAATTCTGGCATGAAAGCTTTGCACAAACTACAGCTGCCTGAAGAAAATAACAAGATGGCACCCTCATATAATGAACTGAATTAGTCCAGTCAAGAAATAATGGTTTATACTGTATAAAGGCTCACTAAATTAAATGGCTATATCAATATGAGATATCATGAGTTGTAACCTAGAGAAGTTACTAGAATTACAGTTTACATTGGTAATTAGAAGCTTCAAAAGGAAGTTCAGGTGAGGAATCGTATGACATCATTGATATAAAATGGTGGCTTAATCCTTGACTGTGGCCATTGATTGAATACTTCAGTTTTTGAGTGCTCAACATTAGATACATTAGCCTGATTTTCAGAAGTGCTGAGCACCCACAACTACACCATCAGAGGCAGCTCTGGGTGCTCATTACCTCTGATGTTTAGGTTAAGACACTAACCTGATGTGATGCATTCAATATCAGTGGCCATTTTTGAAAATTTGGTTGTGACTATCTTATCTAGTGAAGCCACCAAGGACCAAAAGAGATTGATAGCAAAGAAATGAGCAACTGTCATGGGGAATACAGAAGTACCGGTATATCATGTCCTCTCTTATGTGTAATAGGAGAGACCAGAGGATCACATGTGTACCAGCTCAAAACAGCAAGTACTTTTGTTTTCTTTAAAGGCACTGTATCCTAAAGATATTAAGTTGCTACTGTAGTCAGTCCAGACTCCCTTGAAGAGCTAACACCAAAGGTGTCACAGACAATCTTTTAGAGGTTGTTAATCTGAGAAAATGATGTGGAGCAGTCAGGAGCGCCGCCAGCTTTATTGCTGCCCTAGGTGACGGAAGGTCCCGCCCCCGAAATGCCGCCCCCGACAGCGGCGGCGGAAGGTCCCGCCTCCGAAATACCGACGACGACCAGGGCGGCCGAAGATCCGGCTGCCGCGGTCACCGCCCCCCAAATGTTAGCGCCCGAGGCGACCGCCTAGGTCGCCTAATGGGTTGTGCCGGCCCTGGGAGCAGTAGCATGTGCCAACAGCAACCCAATACAAAATAATAAAAGGTCCTTGAACTTGTGAAATTCATAACTGTGGACTGCAAAAGATATTTTGTATTTCTCCATAAACATAGCCTAGCTCCACTTCCTTTCTATCCTCTTTTTCTTGTGTTGGACTCACTTGTCCCTATCCTTATATTCCTTTTAGGAGATCATTCTAATGTAACATTGTTTTATAATATTGTTTTTCTCTGAAAACGAAACATTTAAATAATTTTTAAAAGAGCAAATTGACAGATATTTCCTAAAACACTGATAGAATCCAAACAGAAACCTGTCCTCTGCAGTGATTGGTTTTTGCCAGCTATTTTGATGGCTCGAAAATATTTATTTTGAGTTATTGGGACAAAAGACTAAGGGATAATTTTCTTTAACAATGAACAACATAGTTCTCACAGAATGCTGAAAAGATTGATAGCTGTCTTTAACTACAGATTAAATAAATTCTGGGACCGTCAAGGTGAACTGTTGCAGAATTAATACACTACTCTGTACCAGCCCCTACAATCACAGATGGATGGGGATTTAAAGCTGGATCCAGCAAGATGCTGAGCATTGTGGCCCCATCTAGCGACACATTTAAACACGTGCTTAGCTGTGAGTACATGAGCAGTCCCACTGGCTTCAATGGGACTATTCATGTGCTTACAACCAAGCATGTGCTTAAGTGCTTTGCTGGACTGAAGCCAGAGTACTCAGCACTTTACAGGATCCATCCTTGAATCAGTCAAGGGAAGTAATCCTAGGTTGGTTCCATTGTCTTGGAAAATAGTCCTTTACACCAAAGTGAGTTTTTGGTGGTTGCAGAGCTCTTTTTACACACGTGGACTCCCCAGCATGCAAGAGTCACATGTGCATTTGTGTTATGACCTGTGCATATTTACAGCACCTTAATATTAGTACTGCTAATAGTTCTTGACTTATGAACATAAAATTCATTCATTCATTTTAAAAATTATTACATTTGATTAATAGTAGCATAGATGAAGATCCTTATTTCACTGATAGTTACAAAGTACTGGTGTAGAACAAAACCAGGCATTTTTCAGGAAGCTGCTGTCATTGCATGTGAGAAGCCTGTATTTCTTTGCGGGGAGGGAGGAGGATCCTCCTTCGAGGAAAGTCCGAATTAATTGAAATATCCAAAATTTATTACATAATGAGACAACTTGCTTTCAGAAATTTTGAATAAGGAAATACTTTAAAAAATGTACAGGGTTTGCCAAAGCAAAATAGCTTTGCAGGTTTTGGCAGCTGTGCTCAAAGTCCATAGGTCACGATAGTGAAAAATGACCAACACAAAATATCAGCAGCTGGCATGTATCTTAATGCTCACAACACACACTCATCAGGTTTTGATGGAGAGATGTATGCTGCTAAAAACAAAAAAAATTAGAGTAATGCTGGATAGGCCAGTATATGCAACTTTCTCGGCAGTTAGAAAATGTACAGTACACTTTGGTCTCACTTATTTTCCTGTTTAGCAGACGATTGCAGAATATGTTTTATTAGTGCAAAATATGGCACTGCAAATATTGGAGTATTTTTAATTCTGTTAAAAAGACACAAAATCAATTATATGGTATTACATTTTAAATGAACTTTTCTTTCTTATAGTAATAAAGATAATTTGCATGTTTATAGTGCCATCCATCTGAGGCCATCAAAATGTTTTGCAGATATTAATAAAATTAGTTTTCTACACCATAAGGTAGCTAAGTGTTATTTTATAGTTGAGTTGACCGAGATATAGAAAGGCTGTGGCGTGCAGAAGGTGGCACAGGAAGTCAAAGGGACTACTCACATAAATGTTTTTAAAATCTGAGCCTAAGTTTTCTTAGGGCTTGTCTGTATGAAGACTTATAGTGGGTCAAAGTGCACAGCTCACTATAGAACTTTTAGTGTGTGGTAGGGTCCAAACAATGACATAGGACATGACAGGCTAGCACAGAAAAGCCCTAAGTCATAGTCCTGTACCTTTAGTGTCCTTCCTTCCACTCGTTTTAGAATTCTGAAAATATTTTAGTTTAATAAGAATGCCACTGCCCATCTTTAATAAGGATAATTAGCAAATACATAGCACTTTATATTTTTATGAGATCTGTACAGACATTAAAGTCTGACCCTGTTTCTGCACTGGAGCCCTCCCCCCCTCACAAACTCTGCATGAACAGTGGTGTGCATGATTTTAGTGGCCAGTCAGAATTCTTCCATAGGTCACAAGAGAGTGCTGAGAGATGTAGCAAATTACCACTTCAGGGTGCACACAATGGTTTGAGTGGTGTGTGGTATGTAGGAGCTGTTGATAGCCCAAGCTGCCCTTCAGCATGATATGTGGACCTCAGTTTTCCCATCTGTGAAATGGGGATAATGTTCATAGCATCATAGGACTGGAAGGGACCTCGAGAGGTCATCTAGTCCAGTCCCCTGCACTCATGGCAGGACTAAGTATTATCTAGACCAGAGGTTCTCAAAGCTGGTCCACCACTTGTTCAGAGAAAGCCCCTGGTGGGCCAGGCCGGTTTGTTTAACTGCCGCGTCCACAGGTTCAGCCGATCACGGCTCACACTGGACGCGGTTTGCCTCTCCAGGCCAATGGGGCCTGCGGGAAGGGCGGCCAGCCCATCCCTTGGCCCGCGCTGCTTCCCGCAGCCCCCATTGGCCTGGAGCAGCAAACCGCAGCTAGTGGGAGCCGTGATCGGTCGAACCTGCGGACGCGGCAGGTAAACAAACTGGCCCGGCCTGCCAGGGGCTTTCCCTGAACAAGCGGCGGACCGGCTTTGAGAACCACTGATCTAGACCATCCCTGACAGGTATTTGTCTAACCTGCTTTTAAAAATCTCCAATGATGGAGATTCCACAACCTCTCTAGGCAATTTATTCCAGTGCTTAACCACCCTGATGGTTAGGAAGTTTTTCCTAATGTCCAACCTAAACTGTCCTTGCTGCAATTTAAACCCATTGCTTCTTGTCCTATCCTCAGAGTTTAAGAACAACAATTTTTCTCCCACCTCCTTGTAACAACCTTTTATGTACTTGAAAACTGTTACCATGTCCTCCCTCAGTCTTCTCTTTTCCAGACTAAACAAACCCAATTTTTTCAATCTTCCTTCATAGGTCATGTTTTCTAGACCTTTAATCATTTTTGTTGCTCTTCTCTGGACTTTCTCCAATTTGTCCACATCTTTCCTGAAATGTGGCGCCCAGAACTGTACACAATACTCCAGTTGAGGCCTAATCAGAGCAGAGTAGAGCAGAAGAATGACTTCTCGTGTCTTGCTTACAACACTCTTGCTAGTATATCCCAGAATGATGTTCGCTTTTTTTGCAACAGCGTTACACTTTTGTCTCATATTTAGCTTGTGGTCCACTATGACCCCCAGATCCCTTTCCATGGTACTCCTCCCTAGGCAGCATTTTCCATGATACCTACCATCTTTGTAAAGCACTTTGAGATCTACACATGAAAACTACTAGATAGGAATTAGGTGTTATTCTTAGTCCCCTGAACCATTAGGCTTCCTCTCGCTCTCCCTCCCGACAGAGTTTTCCACTCCAAGTTAGGAATATAGCCTATCATTCTAAAGCCCCTTCATTTGTGATGACAAAGAGGCCAGCAAAGCCACAATATTGGATTACTGTTAGATAGTAAACTGCTTTGGTTGAATCAACAGAGAGCAAAAATGTTTGGTTCCACAATAAAAGGGAGTTCTCTGAGTTTAGTTGCTCTCTGATCAATGATGTATTTTTTCTAAAAAGTTATTTGAAGTGAGGCCAGTGATCCTCTAAATTTCTTCTTAGTAATGGCAGTTGTATGGTATGTAATATTTTCTGTGTTCTACTGTAGTTTGTCCATTGTTATTACTACATAACTACATACACACATACTGTATGAGTACTTTATATACATTGATATAGATATATTTATGTCTGTGGCCAAAAAATATGAATCCAATCTATTTGTTGGGATCACAGTTGGACTATGATTTGTACAGAGATTTGAAAATACTGCACCTTATCCATACTTTGTTAAAATCAGTGAGGATGTGTCTGCAGACACAGCCCAGGTCTGTAGGACTTGGTGTTTCCAAGCCCATGCTTGAGTATTCACGCTGCCTTGTAAACCTGCATCTTAGCAGGACTCGGGCTCTGACCCACATTCTGAGTGCTTGCTGACCCAAGTCAGACTGATTTGTGTGTGGACAGAAAGGGGGCTTGGGCTCAAACCTGAGTCAGAGCCCTGGCTTAGTGTGCAGTGTAGACATACCCTCAGACTTTTTCTATTGATTTCAATTGGCTTTGGATGGTTTAATTCATTTAATCAGATTGATTTTTTTAAATCTGGTAATGTGTCAGAAAGAGAAAAAACTGTGATTTAGCATTGACAATATTGGTAGGACAGGGCTTGTTTCCAGTGGATTTTACATAGTGCATCCTACGCTATTATTTTGCTATCTGATTATACAAAGATTTTCTAAAGTATGATCAATTTTGGAAGAGTAAATGGGAATGAGATTGTCTTCTGGGGAAGAAATTTTGGGAACAGGAAAATGTCATGCAGAACAACATACTTGGCCATCTTCTTTCAGTTCATCCTAATCTTAACCCCCTGCTTTTTCACTATTGCCTAAATTCTGTTTGCCTTAGTCACATTCACCATCCTACTGGCTTCAGTGTTAAGAGAACAGGATTTGATTCAGTGTCCCTCTTTAGCTCCCTTCTCCAGAAAAAAGTAGAGATTTCTCTTGAACTCGGTTTTTCTCTTTTGCCTCAATCCCCTTCCGTAGTAAGTTATTCCATATGTTTATTGTATGTGTCAAATTATTCAAACTGTTATTTCTAGATTGTTTTATTTCAGAATTGTTTTTAAATTGGCAAATACATGTTCAATGAGCTGTTTCTGTGTGGACCAGTGTTGACACCCCGTGGTTAACTAGATTTAATCACAGATGAGTATTTAATCGGGATATCCTATGGGAGATCTCCCAGACTTTATCTACTGTTTGAATACAGTAGTCTCATAGCTGAACCATACATTAACTGTGCAGCCCGTTTCTTCTATCATTTCCTCCAGGGTGTATGTAAAAATACTGCAATAATATATTGAATAACAACTGGATTTTATGACTTCTTTTTCTTATTCTCTGATTCAGTACATTTTAACTGTTTCTCTGCTAAAGTAAAAATGTGTTGCCAAGTGCACAAAAAAGACAGTGTGTAATGAGTAGTGAAAGTGTTCTTTAAATGGTCATAGAAGCAATGTCTTTTACATCGATCATTCAAGAAGATTCAATTATAAATCTCTAAATCTTATTTATTACTGTTGTGGAGAGGGTATTTATCTGGAAAGTTTTTCTACAGAATTTTATTTCCAGTGGTCTCAACATCTGTCTTTATATTTAAGGCAAGATTCTGCTCTCAGTAAAAACCTTGCTGTAATTTTAAAATAGCCCCATTGAAAACAAGGACTGCAAACAACTCAGGCTAGTGTCTGTTTCCTCTTTTGTATCACGTACAGTACTGAAAAAATGTTGATAATTAATAGACAGTGCCCTTCACCATGGTATCTGGGCATCATGTGAAAGATTAAATTAAAGGATGATTATTTTATTTTTTTAGATTGATAATGACACATAACTCCCATCTGTTATTTTGGACAAATCAGCAGCAAAGACTCACAAAAACCTCATCACTAACACAGTGAAGAGATAGGACTTCTCCCCCAAAACTCTGGCACCCAGAAAGAGTCACTGTTTCTGGGGGGAGGGATAGCTCAGTGGTTTGAGCATTGGCCTACTAAACCCAGGGTTGTGAGTTCAATCCTTGAGGGGCCCATTTAGGGATCTAGGGCAAAAATCTGTCTGGGGTTTGCTCCTGCTTTGAGCAGGTTGGACTAGATGACCTCCTGAGGTCCCTTCCAACCCTGACATTCTATGACCTATTCTTTTCAAATACCCAAGCAAAAAGATGGTCCTTGTAGCATGCTCTGAAAGTCAATAATCCTTGGCTGTGTCAGACCAAGAGAAGAAGCTTGTTCCACAGTTGAGTGGCCCTCATGGAAAAAGCTAGAGCACTAGCCCTCTCTATTATAATCAAGTGGCTCCAACATTGAGTGCCTCTGTTGACCATCACAAAGGCACATACAGGAGAGAGTCATTCAAGTAGGTGCCAAGCTGTGTCGGATTTTGTAGATCAAAACCAACACTTTAAATTTCACCCAGAAACTGGCAATCAGTCAGTGCAGGTCATGGAACACTGGTGTCAAGTTATTTCGCTAAAATATACTGCTTACCAAATGGATTGCTACCCTCTGCATCAGCTCGAACTTCTCTTTTTGCACTAGCTATTAAAAGTATCCTCATATTGAGTTAAATGCAGTAATCTAGCATCACAATAATTGGTCCAAGAAGGGCATGTAAGGTTAAATTCTGCCCGTATTTACTCTCCATGCAATTCCATTGATCCCAGTGAGGTTGCACAGTACTTAAATCAAGACAGAATTTGGCTGTTAGCTGTCAACACTCTGCTCCATTTCCAGCTGCTTTAACTTCTCTTACTAGGAAATTTCTCCTCCTCCAATGAGATATGTATCTGGGGCACTTTCTGCCATCATACATACGGATGCTGTACTGTATATGCATTCTGTTGAAAGGTAATTACTAGCGATCTCAATAGTTTATTTGCACAGGGTTCAGCATTAATTTGCTGGGGTAAACTGATATTTAATTCTGATGTCCTTGGGGGTTGAGGCTAATTGGTCCTTTTGACTCTCCCTAGCTAATTATGCACAACTGACTGGCCCACTCCAACATTTTCAGTCTTTAGGAAGGAATGGATGTATATAGCAGAGTTAGGACTATTCTCTGTTCACCAAAATCTCCAGGAAAGATCAGTGGGGGACAAGAAGCCTATCTGCCTCCCTGGTTTGTACCAACAAGACGTAATATGTTCCACCAGGTCACGCTAGATTCCACATAACAGAACTCTAGGCCTTAGAGAGATTCCCCTTACTACAGTGTACTATTATTGCTAGATATTGTAGGGTACCATCTGGAATGGCTGCCAGTTGTAGACCGATGTGGCAGTGCAAGAGCAGCACATTACAGTAAGACCTGCCCAGAACCCTTTGCTACAGAATTGGGGGTTGCTGCCTGCTTTCCTCCACTGAAAAGATTTTTGCTGTGGATTTCAGAGAGAACAGGTCTACCTTCCCAGCTTCCTACCCTATCTCCCCTTCACCTCTGAGTAACTTTGCCAAGTTTCAGGTTTCATTACAAATGTTTTGTACAGCTCTACTTGTTACCAGTTTTAGACCTCAGCATTCCAGTTATTTGAACCACTTGGGAGTAAAAGTTTGTTGTGTTATAAATTTACTTTTCCTTTAGAAGAAACAGACTATAGTTCTTTGCAAGTTAATCTATTGTTCCCATTGGCGTGATAACCTTTAGACTGTTTTTCCTTTAGGCAAATTATTGGAAACATATTTTATTGTTCTTGTAACAAAGTATTTTATTGTAAGAAATCAAAGTGACGGGATTTACTACTACATTTTAAATCTACAGGCAAGAAAGTCCAAGACCTAGCACTGAGGAATTTTTAGACAAAGAAGAACTCATTTAACCAAAACACAATTTGAATTCCTTTTGTTACAGAGGGAAAATATACTTCATCTCTTCTTAAGTGCATTGCTCTTCATAATCTACCATAAAACTTGAAAGTGTCAATCATTCAGATAATTGAAAACATATAATAAATTTAAGGAATGTACAGCTGCTAAATTAACTAGACATTTAAAAGACAAGAATTTTATTGTAAAATCTTTGTTGTTTTCCCAAGTAAGTTTTACTTCTAATTGTGTTGCACAGAAAAACTTGATTTTACAGTTAGTGGGGTTTAGAAATTCTTTTCTGTTTAGTCTTTCATCCTTGAGTATTCAGAATAGAAACTACCATGTTTATCATACTTATTTTGACCTTAACCTTTCTTTTTTTTTAATGAAAGGGAGTTAAAATATTCCAGCTGGCATGTCTCCTGCTGTTGTGAACTGTACAGGAAAAAAAAGAAAGTAAGAAAAATCTTTTGAGTAGTGAGTAAAACCTAATAGCAGAGCCCAAAATGCATAATATTGTTATATGTTATACACCTCTACCCCGATATAACGCTGTCCTCGGGAGCCAAAAAATCTTACCGCGTTATAGGTGAAACCGCGTTATATCGAACTTGCTTTGATCCACCGGAGTGTGCAGCCCCGCTCCCCTGGAGCACTGCTTTACCGCGCTATATCTGAATTCGTGTTATATCGGATCGCGTTATATTGGGGTAGAGGTGTATTTGCTAGTTCTAGTTTTCAGACATACTGAAAACCTGGCATTTTTATCTGTGATATAGAAAAGAACTATGATATAATAGTAAATATCTGAGAGAGTAATAAAGCACATTGTCTAATTTTTACTTCAACTTTTGTTTTGGATTGCATAAAGAAAAGGAACTGCAAACATAGGTAACTAATTTCACCTCTAAACCTATGGTAGTGGGGTCCATTGCAAGGCTGCTTGGGCCAGATCTTTAGCTGGTGTTGACTGGTGTAGATATATTTGTTGTGGGGCAGGCCCGCTTTGCTCTGGCCCGGAAGGCAGACTGCATGCTTTCAGCAAAACTCCCTGCCTTGCCCAGTTGTCCTGGATTGCCTCACCCTGCACTAGGAAAGCAGGATTCTCATTGCAGTCTGCACAGACCTCCGCTGTTTGTCTCCCATTTATAATAATAATAATTAATGGAGATATCCTATCTCCTAGAACTGGAAGGGACCTTGCATCGAGTCCAGCCCCCTGCCTTCACTAGCAGGACCAAGTACTGATTTTGCCCCAGATCCCTAAGTGGCCCCCTCAAGGATTGAACTCACAACCCTGGGTTTAGCAGGCCAATGCTCAAACCACTGAGCTATCATTCTGTTTTCACATGTCCTGCCCCCTGATCTGTTGAGGTCAGGCAAGGAAGGGTTTGTGGTCAGAAGACAGATAATTGTCCATAGACATCCTCTTGGCTGGCAGTCATTAAAAGTCAGAGATCTGGTTGTTGGTCTCCATTGTATCTCCAAGATAATCCATTCACATGTCGCCTATTCTTGACAGACCATTCATACCAACCCAGACATGTCTACATGATGCACACCCAGTCAATTAATTGCTTAGCCTCCATCCCAGAGAAGAAAACCTCTTCATACCTAGTAGATAACGATACCAAAGTGAGTGAGGAAACTGAAACACACATCTTCCTTAAAAATAACAAGACATTTCTTATGCTCTCCACTTCAATGTGTTGTCACTCCAATAATGTAGAAGCTGCAGAACCCATGACTTCCATCAGTGTTATGCACTTGAAAGTTATGCCTGTTTTAAGCTGGATATACTCCACAGATACTAAAATACTTTTACTTTGGTATTTGGGATATTGGTGATGGCCAAAAGATAATAAAAGGAAAATGCCTAGTTTTAATAACACTTATGTAGATTAATCCCTTCCTCTTCTAGCTGATGCATGCAGAAATATACTGAAAGTCTTAACAGACTTTATGTAAAGCTTGGGACATTTACCTGAGAAAGGAAACATCTCAGTCTGCTCGGAATTGGCATGGTGATTCAATAGCTCATACATAGCTTATTTCAGTATGTATTATCTATCTGTCTTGTTTGGAAGGATTGAAATAGTTCCAAAATGAGTGTTGCACTCTTTACTTTCTGTTTAAGTTAAAATTATAGCAGGTGTTTTCGATGGTAAACAAAGGACACAGCCTAGGTAAAACTAGGCTGAATGTGTATCTTCCTTTTAAATGTACTTTAAGTTGGAAAAAATCATAATAGAAATAAAGGCTAAATTCTGCTTTTCTGTTCACCAATACAACAAAGGGGAAAAAATAGCACAAAAAATATTTGGGCGAGACCAAATCCTGCAGTCTTGATTAATCCCAAACTCTTTTTGAGATTAATGCATTCATTAGTGAAATTAATGAAATATTGATGGAATGAGTATTGCAAATTTAGGCCTTTTATGAATACTAACTCAAAAATAGCTAATTATAGCCCAGAAAGGAATTATTACAATAATTCCTACATTTTACAAAAACAAATAGCATTTTCACATAAATTTCATTGTTGTTTCTTCTGGGTCCAGTTTGCATAAGAAAATTAGGTCTATATCAAATCTGTTGTAGTTAGCCAATATTATATTGGACTTGAAGGCTGCTAATGGCCTGGTAACATAAAATGACAAACAAAATTCTCTAACAATATTAAAACAATATAAACTATTTTCACATAGGATGTTCACCATCACAAATATAGATATAATTTATTTGTTCATTGTGCTGTGCTACTACTTAAAGGGCACATAATGATACAATTATGTTTAAAGGATTGATAATGATGACATTGTGTCGTGGTGCCTTTTCAACACAGTGATAGTGTTTCAATTTGTAAATTTTATATGCTAAAAAAAATCTTTCTAGCAAGCTGCAAACTTTTAAAGACGTTAAGTCTGCCAAATTATAGCCACTTACTTTTGCCTGACATATTTTCAGCTTAGACCCATATAGGGGCTGCCAAACTTGTTTCTTTTCATTACCTGTTCTATGTCTGGCTTGAAGTTTAGATTTTAGAAAATGGAAAAAAGCTGTTTGTGAAATCACCAGGCTCTTGAGCTCTTAGTTTCCTCTTAGTATCAACGTTTATTTATTTAGGTTTGGGCTGGGTTTCAAAAGATGAAATTGGAAACAGAGAAGGTGACTCTGAATACCATTTATCTGTATGTAAGCGAACATTCAATGTACGTTTAATTTAAAAAATTGCTGTTTCCTACAAGAGGGAGATATTTTTCACATTGTTAAAACATTTTTAGAGGTCACTAGGTGGTCATGTCACCAGCAGGGAGTTGTTGTTTGGCAGGCTGCATTAGCAGTTAGTAACAAATGCCTCCCATGATTCTGTGTTCAAAAGGAGTTGCTTTGCAAGTAACAAATACTTACAACCTGAGAACTGAAGTATAAAAAGTAGTGACAGGGGAAAATGTTTGGAAATGTAAAACAGCATCTTTAGTGGCCAAATTGGAGTGTTTAGGGAGTTGAAGATTACATGTCTACTTTATACTTAAGTTTAGAGTTTACAGAAGCAGTAATATCTTAACTACTGCATTTGGCAGTCACATCATTTCTAGTTAGTAAAGCACTGTTAATTTGTGGTCTGCCATAGTCCTTGGTTTGGGATATAATTAGTGCTCTTACAATAATTGTTATAGAACCCACCCCAATTGTTTAATAGATACTATTTTTCTGTGTTGTTCTGAGTATTTGGATAATCAATAATCACTGATGAATAAAAATCCTGATTTTATTTAACATGGGCCTAGAAATATACAAAATAATTTTAAAAAGTAAAGAAAGATATTAATAACAAAGCCTCTAGAGGAAAATTAGACCTGACCTACACAACAAAAAAAGGGACCAATTTTGAAAGTTGCTTCTCTTAATCTTTACCATTTTTAATTGATCAATATATAAAGGGCAGACAATTGCTTTACTTAGTAGTAGTATTTATAAGGTAAAGGTACTATCAGCTGGACTGAAAACATTCTCATTTCACTGTATATGTAAACACACTTTATTAGCAATAATTGTAGTTTCTCTCTTTTACTATAAACTGCACTTGTTTCCTGTGAATATAGTATAGAAGTTATGATTATTATCAGACTATTGCAGCTGTGATCAGATCATCCCATCCTGCAGAAAAAGCCCTATAGAGGGGCTCTGGAAGGAGGCAAACTTCTTGATCATCCCCGCCTGATGTTATTCCCTGATTGTTCACTTGTAGGGTCTACTTTGATCGGTACCCTAGCCTTAGCCTCTGGTGTCCATTCTACTCCCACTTGCCACAATAGCCTCCAAAACCATCCCCCATGCTCAATGCAAATACAGCCCCATATTGTGCTATGTTATCTTTTTTGCCCAAGTTCTTCACAGCCAGAGTGGGGCCAGAGAGGGCTGGCCCAGTCTAAATCCTCCAGACTCAGAGACGATTGTGCCACAGAGGCAACTGAGCCATGTTGAAAGGGGATATCTGCATGTGGAATGTCCCCTTCTCATATTGCAGTGGTGTGGACAATCTTTACTATACAGTTCAGCTTTCTTTTACCAGTAAGCTAAAGGGGTTTAGTTTCTGGAAGGAACTGTAGGATTCACGTCAAATTCTTTAGCATATAAGGTAGCACCAAAAAAAAGTTCAAACCTACAAACAAGCTCAGATTTAGTGTGATTGAAACAGTTCATCCAGCTATGGATAGGCTTGATCTTAATAGCCATGTAAATAAATGGAATATAACTCTCTAAAGAGATTTGTAGAAGATCAATGAAGGAATGGTGAACCTCTTTGGAATCTTTCTGTAAGATAGTTATGCTTTTGAGAGAGACAGACATAATTTTTGTTCCTTGTAAGTGAACACAGAGTATTAACATATGTACAATGACAATTTATTTGTAATTCAATACTTTTTATTTTCATGCAGAAAAAAAAATATTTTTCCAGATCACCATCAGGAAGGATGTAGAGAATTGTAGTGTCTGGAGATGGTAAATTTAATCTCATTAGTTGGTTAGGTAATTAGCATCCATCTGGTGCCTTCTTGACTATAGAAACTAAGAATTTATTCCATCAGTGGGATCTTACCTTAAGACAATCAGTGACAGAACTATCTTCAGAAAATGAAGGGCACAACTTTATAACAATAATGTTTCATCATTAACAGCTTTAGCACATCAGCAACATAACAACACTGATTTCTAGGGATTCCTTTTGTTACTGACTAGGGAAGGATCATAGCTGTTGACTGTTTTTCTACTCTGACATTTTTAATCTGTGGCATTAAGTTTCACTTGCAAAATTAAGCCTCACCCAATACAATCACAGTAATTAATAAATACATAGGCCTCAATCCTTTGATACATTAGAGCTGCTTCCAGCACAGAGGAATTCTTTGTGGACAGAGACCCACTGTAGTGATTCTTATGCCACCCCTCTTTCATGTGTGAAGGAGGTAGAGCTGATTTTCAGCTACCATAATGACCGGTGGACATTGTTTGCAGCTAGTACAAATTACAGCAGCCCTGTAGCTGCTCTAATTTATGCAAGGGGTTGTACTAGATCATCAGCTGGTTGGCCCAGAATGAAAGGGATGTAAAAGCAGTTTCCCCTTCCCATCCCACTAGATGCACTAAGGACTCCTTTGCTATAACAGTGGATCTGGCCATAACTATTACATATCAGATTTACATATCAAAAGTCCTGCACAAACATTAATTAGCAATTTATCTTCTTTCGCCATAAAATGTGCATTTATTAGACATTGCAGTAATTGCAAGTTAGACCTTTCTCCTTTAAAATACAGGCATACCAGACAACCCCCTCTTAGAAAACAAAGTAAGCTGTCAACAAACCTGAGTGTACCTTTCCCAGTCACTAAAGGCTTCTGTTTATCAACTACAACTTTCCTATGGGGGTAAGCATGGATACTCAATCTTCCATGATCTTCTAAAGTTTGCTTAATCTAGGGTTACCATACGTCCGGATTTTCCCGGACATGTCCGGCTTTTTGGTCCTCAAATCCCCGTCCGGGAGGAATTTCCAAAAAGCCGAACATGTCCGGGAAAATAGGGAGGCATGGTAAGGGGACCGCCTCCTCCCCGGGGTTCAACTTTCCCGGCTCCCTCTGCTCTCCCCAGCGCAGCAGCAGCCAGAGCCCGGGAGGAGGCGGCTGCGAGATGGGATGCCGCCAGCCGGTGCCGGGGCGGGCCGGAGCCGCTTGGCCGGGGCCGGAGGGGCCGGGGGGGCTGGGCTGGGGGTGCTCGGCCAGAATCGGGGCCCGAGCTGAGCCAGAGCCGCTGGGGCTGGGGGTGCTTGGCCAGCACCGCTCGGCCAGGGCCGGGCCGGAGCAGCTCGGCCGGGCCGGAGCTGCTCGGCCGCTGGCCAGAACCGGGCCCGAGCCGAGCTGGGCCGGAGCGACTGGGGCTGGGGGTGCTCGGCCGCTGGCCGGTGTTGCTCGGCCAGGGCCGGGGGTGCTTGGCCGCTGGCCAGCGGCTGGAACCGGGGCCCGAGTCAAGCTGGAGCGACTGGGGCTGGGGGTGCTCGGCCGGCGCCCCAGGGCCTGAGCCAGGCCGGAGCCGCCGGGGCCAGAGCCTCTTGGCCGGCCACCGGAGGGAGCCGCTTGGCCAGGGGGACCGGACTGGGCCGCATCTCCTCGCCCCCAGCCCCAGCCCCAGCCCCAGCTTACCTGCTGCCTGCCTGTTTCAGGCGTCCCGCGAACGTTTGATTTGCGGGAAGCAGGGGAGGGGGAGGAGCAGGGGGCGGAGTGTTCAGGGGAGGGGGCGGAGTTGGGGCGGGGACTTTGGGGAAGGGGCGGAGATGGGGCGGGACCGGGGCAGGGAAGGGGCGGAGTTGGGGCAGGGCCGGGGCGGGGAAGGGGTGGAGTTGGGGTGGGGCCAGGGCCCCTTGGAGTGTCCTCTTTTTCAGGGACTCCAACATGGTAACCCTACTTAATCTCCTCTGACTTCATGGAAGCTTCGGTAATACCCTATAAATGTGAACTGAATATATCAACCTTCATAAGAATCAAGTACATTCCATTCAGCCCAAACAATTGGAGATATTTGTGTTTATCTGAGTGACTTCCACAAATGTTCATTAACATGGAACTACCTCTTTTACTTTTCCATTGATCTGGCCATTCACTTTTACTGTTTGGCTTCTCTCCAAATTAGACTGGACAACAAAGTGGGTAAGCTTATTTAAAAATGTAAACCTCAACAAAAATGTAAGCTTAAATATGGCTGTTTCATATGCCCACAGAGCCACGCCCACCACTCTTGTATGCGGCCCAATTACAGTGAATGAGCAAGAATCAGTATTTCACTGAAAGGTTCCAATGCGGTAACAGAATAGGTCAACAGCATTCTGTCACACAGTTACAGTTATATTTTGAAGAACTTGCGCTCAAGCACCAGAGAGGACTTGAGGGCCAACTTGTAGGCTAGCAGGTAAGTCCTGGAAAGGAATTAACTTTGATTGTAGTTGGTACTTTTTCTCCATTTTCTATGTGTCCATATCTCTGTTTATTAGCAAGAGCAGTTATGGGTCCAAACTTCCACTGTTCCCCAATTCAGCAGATGCTAAGTCCTTCCCCATTCCCCATCTGAAATGCCGTTCTCTTCCCCATCACCTTCCTACCTGTGACTGCTTCCGTTTCCATATACAGATTTCTGTACACAACCCAGTGTCTTTCCACGGCCTTGTCTGTCATATCTTTTTATGGTGTGGCCTTCAGGCTCTGCTCACAACTTCCATGTGCAGAGAGAAACATGGAAAAAAACCTCCCAAATTACTGAAAACTCCTAACTAGGGCTCCTGAGTCTTAAAGAGTATTTCGTCCCTCAATATTTAGATGGTACTATGATCTGCTGATGTTATCCCTGTATTGAATGCATTTTTTATCAACCACCATTGTTCTACTCAGCAGTATACTGTTTTCTATCTCCGTCTCTGAGTCTATTTATTGCCAGATGAAAATTATGTTAAACTAGTATTAAGGTCAAGCACACATCAATAATTTAAGAGTAGAAATATTACAGGGATGTAATCATCCCAAAAACAAGGGTTACAAACCCAGAAAATTCATAATTAATGTAAAAATTTAAAATAAATCCAGACACGTTAAGATATGAAAATGCTCAGTTAAGACATCCAAACACCCTTTACTCCACCTACTAGTGACACTATACAATAACTATAGAGTTGTTATTAGTGCATAATAGTGTACACAATCCAAGATTACATAAAAATAGTTTCTAAAGAAAAAAATATTTTTTTCTTATGGTGCCACTACAGGGTTGAATTTGGAATGTTTGGATGCCTTAATTGTGCAATTCTGTACTTTAGCTGTGGGGTTGCCATTAGCAAAATGCCTTCTTTCAAAATGGCCGCCACTTCGCATTGTTCTCAATGGGAGTGTAGTCAAATTACTCTCAGGGCTGCTTAAATAGCACTGTTCAGTCTGTAGATCGTTCAAGAAGAGGACTCAGGTGGCATGGGATTGTTGCCTCAAGTAGCACCTGCTTAAGTAGGCCATGCGGCCTGATCTAGTACCAAGTTCTTCCATGGGCCGAAGATCACCCTTGGGCTTGGAGAGCACTGCTGCCTCCCGTTCTGGGGCAGGCACCTCTCCAAAGAGAAACAGGACCTGTTCTCCGTTGTTGGTGCTGAGGAAAAAGTCTCATAAGACTGAGACCACTCCAGGACTCAGGGTGACTCCTCTGCCTCCCCCAGGAAAAGCGCGGACTTGCACAGGGTCTGCTCTGGCGTGTGGGATGTAGCAGGTATCTCTGATCCTTCCCTGGAACTGAGGAGGGAGGGAGGTCAGAAACCCCATACCGTTGACTTCACTTCTGGCCTCCAGGCATCCGTTGAGTCCAGTACCGACAAGGGCGATGCCAGCACCAATTGTATGCACGGTGTCGATGTACCAGCTTGCAGCGGACCTTTTGGTTCCGTCCTGGTCCAGGACTTTCTGGGACTTTGCACTTTTGACAACCCCTCCAATGGAGCATGCCACTGAATTGTCAAGCCCCTCAGTACCACAGCCAGATCCTCCCCTTCCAGTGGTTGGGATGGAACTGATACCGGAATCAGTATGTGGGATCTCGGTACTGGGACCCTCGACCCTCTGAGCCAGAACCAACCTTGCCTGCAGCACTGACATGTTCAGTACCAATGGTACTGCCTTCATTGGAGGCACCAATTCCTGCTTTGTTCTGGGTGATGGATGAATCAGACTGCCTATTGGCTCCCTTGGGAGTCACTCCGACCATGTCTCCAAGATCCTGAGGCTCTTCTGCTTCCAAGTTAATGTAGTCATCCTCCTGCTCTGCATCACCTGATGAACTCTGAGGGTCGCCAATGGACTAGCATGGCTCCCAGGGTTGGCATGCAACCCATGGCCGGAATGGAGGACCTGTGTTTCAGCCCCTACTGGCCACCAATGCCCTACCCGTATTAGTGGCCTCCTTGGATTCAGTGGGACGCTCCTCGCTTATGGAGATCCCGCTCCTCATCTCTCGTTCAAAGGCAAGATCACCCACGAAATCAATGATGGATCAGCCGCAAGCCCAGCCATCGTCGGTTTTCCTCCCTGCCGAGCGAGCAGGGTCCTCCTGTCTGGCTATGTCATCCTGGGAGCAAGAGCTGGCTTTGGCTCAACCAAGAGCCTCGTCCTCATCTCCAGACGATGCCATATTGCCTGGTTCATCGTCCCCTTCCATACCAAAGGACTTTAAGGTGTACCAGGACTTTTTATGCCACATAGTCACTTCCGTTGGCATCCTGAAAGAGTTTCTCCAGGAGAACACCCACAGCTGGTGGACATTTTATAGCCCTTTGTTCCTGGGAGAATGGTCCTCCCGATTAATAATGCACTCCTCGAGCCGTCGAGAGCCCTTTGGAGTATACTGGCCTTGGTACTACTGGTGGCTAAGCACATGGAGAAGTGCTTCTTCATTCCTATGCATGGATTTGAAGGGTTCTATTCCCATCCAGTCCTGAATTCCCTGGTTGTAATGGCCGTGATTGATAGGGCCCAGCAGGATAAGTTCATGTCCACCCCAAGGACAGAGACTCCAAGCAGTTGAACCTTCTGGATCTATACCTCATCGTCCCTACAGATGAGGATCACAAATCAACAAGCTTTGCTGTCCAAATATGATTTTTCTTGAACCAGTTGCCCGAGGCCTTGTGTGAGGAGTTTGGGGTATTTATCATGGAAGGCTGCTTTGTGTCCAGAACATCCCTGCAGTCTGCCTTTGATGTTGCAGACACTTCGGCCAAAGTTATGGCCCCTGCGGTTACTATGAGGAGGGCTTCCTGGCTGCAAAACTCTGGGATTGCTTTGGATGTCCAGCAAGCTACTGTGGACTTACCCTTTGATGGGTGGATCTTGTTCTTGGAAAAGACTGATGACACTTTGACACTAAGGATTCAAGGGCTACCTTGCGGTCCATGGGAGTGTACACGCAAGAATGCTGCTCACAGCACTCCTTTGCACAGCCTTTCCCCCTGAAGCATTGGAACTAATCCAGAAAGAGAGCTAGATCTCACAAGAGGAAGCAGTTGGGCTTGGGGTTTGATCAGTCCTCACGCCCTCCTCCAGTGCCTGCTAAGCACCCACATTGACACCTTGCTCCAGAGCACTGTTCCAGTCATTGCTCCACCCTCTTCATTCCCCTTTCCCTTTGGTGACAGGGTGGCCCATTTTTACCATGCTTGGAGCTTGATCACCTCCAACAGTTGGGACCTAGTCAGATTGGGTTATGCCATCCAGTTCCTCTCCTCACCCCTCCTCTTGGTCCCTCTTCAGGGACTTCCTCCACTGCTCCCAACATCAGCTTTCTGCTGATGTTGGGAGCAGTGGAGGAAGTTCTGCTGTAATGTGGGGCCACGGCTTCTGCTCCCTGATACTTCCTGATACCAATACCCAAGGGAGGGATGAGATTCATTCTCGACTTTTGCGGGCTCAACAAATCAATCAAATACATGAGGTTTTTCATGGTCACTTTATTGGTATCCTCCCAGAGCTGTCTCAAAATGACTGGATCACTGTTCTGGACATTCAGGACACCTACTTCCATGCAGTTTTGCTGAGCCAGAAAATGTCTTCATTTTGTGGTAGGAGGACGCCAATTTCAGGATGCAATTCTCCCATTTGGCCTCTCTTCTACCCCCCAAGTTTCCATCAAATGCATGGCTGTGGTTATGGCATATGTCAGGAGGAAAGAAATCCATATTTTCCTGGACCTTGATGATTGGTTACTGAGGGGCGGTTCCAGAGAGGAGGTTCTTTCTCCATCAACCCCACGTTGCATTTGCTCAACCATCAGAAAGTCAACCTTGGCTCCCACGCAAAAAATCAAGTTCACTGGTGCCCTGTTAGATTCCATGAAGTCAAGAGCATTTCTGCTGACCAACCACTTCCAGTGAATTCAACAGCTCTGCCTCAGTCTGCAAGCCCTTCATGACAGTCCAGATGTGTCTTAGCCTGTTGGGACATATGTCCTCTTGTACACAGGTGGTCCAGTTTGGCAGATTGCACCTTCGCCCACTTCAGGTCTACTGCCCTGCTCTATGTTCTCTGAATAGACCTTCCTCCACTAGTCCTATACTCCTTCCGCTGGTGGGCGTCCCCATGCAATCTTTGCCAGGAAATCCCCTTCACTCAGCCCTCTCCAACCAAGTCAGTGGTTACCGACACTTCCCTTCTGGGTTGTGAGGGTACATCTGGGCTCACTGAGTGTAGGGCCTGTGGTCAGAACAGGAACCCTCACTCCATCTCAACATGCTGGAACTTCAGGCAATCCACAGTACATGTCGTGCCTTCTGGGACCATATCAGACACACAGTGGTTTACGTACTCACCGACAATACCATCGTGATGTACTATGAGAACAAACAAGGGGGAGCACATTCCAGGTTACTCTGCCTAGAGGCGAACAACCTGTGGCAATTCTGCATCAAAAAAGACATTGTTCCAGTAGCAGTCGACTTGCCGGTGATGCAGAATTGTCTCACGGACCATCTCAGCAGGGTTTTCTTTCTGAGCCAGGAGTGGTCCCTGATGCTAAGTGTCCTCTGGGTCATCTTCACAATGTGGGGCATCCCTATGATCAATCTGTTTGTGATGAGAGAAAACAGAAAGTGTTGCCTATTCTGCTCTTAGGGGAGTGGAGGGGTTCAACCCGGGCTCCCTCTGCAGCTGGCAGTTGACTCTTCCAAATGCCTTTCTCCCTATTCTGATCATTCCTCAGGTAATCCTGAAACTCAAGGCAGATCAGGCCAAACTCATCCTCATTGCTCTGGTGTGACCGAGACAGTGCTAGTTCTCAGACCTTCTTGCTCTGTCAGTTCAGCCTCCCATATGCTTCTTCTCCATCCCGACCTGCTCACTCAGATCCATGGCCACACCTTCCAACCTGTGCTCAGCTCTCTGCACCTTATAACACAACTGCTGCATGGCTGAATGAAGAGAAGAGCTGAAATTTCAGTAGACTCTGAGCCCCCACCCCTGGACAGCGTATTGCTTGTGAGTCACCTAAGTGGAATACACGTCTGCATCACATCTCAAAGAACCACAGTTCCAGTAAGTAACCATTTCTTTGATTGCTAGACTGAAGTTCTTTTATGTAATAAACTGAATCTGAAACCTTTTTTTTGGTATTACTTGTCATCTGAAACTCTTTTTCACTCCAGAAGGTGGAGGGAAAACATAGAGATGAGACTATTCATTCATTTGGTTTAGTGTTAGAGCATCTGACTTATTCAAGAGGTCCTGGGCTCTCAACTATTATTATATATGTTACCGGTTTATGTATTTTAATATCAATTATTAATCATTAAATGAATTAAAATTAATGAGAATTAAAATTAATTTAAAGGCATGGTAGGCCTACTGTAGTTATGAAATTAACCAAATTGTTGAAAATAAGTCAGCCTGTGCTTTTATTTGTATGTTTGTTTTTTAAAAGAGTGAAAGGCCGAAGTTTCTTCATCCCCCTTCCCCCATGAGGACCTCTTGTGTACCCCCAGTTTGCACAGCACTGAGCTAGGGTCCATCTCATAAGCCAGAAAAATACAAGTATCTATTAGTGTTCCCTTCTGATTCTTTTTTCAATATCCCTTTCCCCAGTTTCTGCATGGCCATTTTACTTGGGGAAAGAGTAGATTTGTTTGCAACCTGACTCAGAGGTTGAGGCAAATGTTTTAAATTCATTGCCAGAATACAGTGGACCATTGTTACAAGGATTATGTGCCTAGAGAATATGAATTTCATTTACATTTGGATTTGGACTGTAGATGTGTGGATTTAATAATTGCAACACTTGATATGCTTGACAGGACAGCCATCTACAATAATTAACATATAGTCCTTTACATGACAATGAAAAAAGCTAGAAACTACCTTTTCCCATGGATATGCAGGCACTGTTTCTATCAGCACTGGATCCTTTGAACAGTAGTACTGATATTTAAGACATAAACTGCTATTTCCTATCACCTGTTCAACGTGTTTTTTCATGTGTGGCAAGTAAATAGATGTCTCTAAAGTCTCTCAAGGATTTCATTTCACATAGAAATAGTAATTATGATGCTATTTGCTTTAAGTAGTATTCCTCCTTTTTAGTGGGAGTTCATCCCAAAATGGAAAGCATCACTTGTGTGACCCACTAGGCCACCCATACTTTAAGTTTGAGAGCATTTTCCATAGCAGCTAATTCTTACTGTTTCTGTCACAATTCTTTCCAGATGTGTTGTTGATTCAAGTAGTATTTGAAATGATTCTTAGAAACCTTTTTTCTCTTCTATGTTTTGGAATCTATAGTTTGTTTAAGGTCATCATGACCTGTAGTTTTGTAGGTTAATTTAATAAATTCAAACATATACAGGCCCATTCATCTAATTGAAAATGTCTTCTGTTTGGTACTACAACAAACAGCGAAGTGTGCTTTTTCCTTTTGTGGTCACGTTCACTCTACACTCTCCTTTTATTTCATTTGCTTGGCCATTATATACCACAGGCAGCATTTCTTCAAATTTATGACTTTGATCTGAATTTTAGGCTCTCTGAAAGTAATTTATGGTTATTGAATATGCTTCTGCAACTGTATGTAATTTATAGGTTATGATTCATTCACCTCTAGTAGAGCTACTACTTTTTTGCCTGTTACAATGCAAACTTGGTCATCTCTATAGTGTGAATATATTGCACAGATTAGTGTTTTTACATCAGCAGCATCACTGTCTTCCTTTATTCTAACATGGTTACAGTTTGAAAAAAAAACCTATTTTTTTAATTGGGTTATCACTCTTTTGACTTGCAGCTTTGAATCGGAGCATTTAAAGTTTAAATGATTTGCTGCTTTGTTTAATGTTCTTAAGTTCTGGATTTATTTATTTTTCCATACTATAATTCGTTGTTAATCTTTTCAACTCTGCTACTTTCACCAACTACTCTTATAATGTTTGTTCCAGCAATTAATGTTTTTATAGTCAACTGTGCTACTGTGTATCATGAGTTTGGCAAAAAAAAAAATGCACCATCAACCTTCAGTTAAGATTCAGGGCTATTTATTAGCATCTTCCTCTGATTTGGTTTCTGTCATTAAACAAAAATATGATTTACTTGTGAATTATCCAGTGCCATAATATAATCTAAGATGTGTATGAGATTTAAGTGGCTTGATTTTCAGAGGTACTAAGAACCCACAAATCCTACTGACTTTCTTGGGTGCTGCTGGGCCTCTGGTATTCAACACCTCCAAAAATGAGTCCACAAATGTCTCCTTGTTGCTATGTTCGTCAACAAAAGGCACACTACTTACATCATTTTTTTTGTAAGATATATGCATCCAAATTTTGCAAAATAACTTCCATTTGGCATTTTTCAGCTGTTGGTGTGAAAGTGTTATAAATTTATCCATGGTCTGTTATTAGGGAATTGTAAAAAGAAATGCTGTTGTTTGTTTGTCCGGTTCATTCATACAAGTATTCATTGGACAAATTCATATTGTGATTCAAATAGAAATGTCATCTGCCTAATCCCAGTTGATGATTTACAATAAGTAAGGCACAAGGCTCTCAGGCCCTGTAGATTTTTTTCAGGTGCAGGCCAGGAGATGAACATTTCCAAGCTTCCAGAGGTTACCTCATGTTGTTATACAGCAGGAGAAAGAGGAAAGGTCTTGATGGTGGATATTTGCATTCTAAACTGGGGCAAAAAAATCTGAAAACATATACAGATATTAGCTGCCAAACATAGCCCTACACCTCACCGTCTCTTTGAAGGTTATTACAATATAGCATTACATCCATTGCCAGCACACATGTGTCTTACTGTTGGGGTAAACCCAGCTGTGTGCCATATGGATGAATCTTACATGCTTTGGTTCCCTAAAATGTGATTGAATGATTACAGACATAAGTGTCTGCAAGTTAATGCCTCTTAGCTGACATCTAAGAAAGAGCAAGATGTAAATAGGCAAGGACCGTGATATTTAAAACATTGTGCTTTGAGATGACGGAGGACAAGCCTGGCTGCCTGGTTATCACACTCAGGGTATTGGTAGTAGTATATAGGGCATTTTACCTCCAAGTCATTACCATCAACCAACTTTTGAGTGGCTGGCTGTACATGAAATGAATTTGGTAGTTCCAGTCTGATTTGTGAGGTCAGGTGCCCATATCATAGAAACAGTCATCAATACTGCTAGTGTAATAACGCTCCCTGTTGGCAGTATCACATGGAAGCCCAGGAACAAATAGTTACTGGAAACTAAACTGCTTCCTTACTCCTAGAAAAGCCCCCTCATACTGAAGTGCATTTGCAAGCAGTTACTTAGAACACTGTCTGCAGTTCTGTGGATCAGTGGAGAACTTCAATTTCCATACTGTCCATCTGGTACCATTTTAACAAGCATTTAATTTTTTTCACATAGAAATATGTTTTATAAATGTTGTGCTCCAGACATTCTCGTAGTCTACTACAGCTGTGGCATGAGTCTTTTATATGCTATATTTCTGAAAGATAATGTCACTTAGAAATTAGGAAATTTTATTTTCATGTACACCAATGGAATTACATTAACTTTAATTGGAGTTGCACTGTTGCGACAGACAGCAGAAATTAGTTCTAAATCTTTTTTCTTTCATGGTCACATCAGCACCTTTGTTCCATTTGATGACTGACAATTATTTTTACTTTTCGTAATATATATTTCCTACTTCAGCAACTTTTTTTTTCTTTTTCTTTTGGCCTGTCCTGTTTAAAACTTGCCTTTATAACACTTATCTTTGGAAGTGCCTGAAATAAATGTCTCACTATCGGGTTCCTATTGTGTGGCCCAAACGAATGACTCTTGACTACTATGCAGACATAGATCTTACCGGGCAAAATGTCTTCTCTTTGCTACAGTTCAGTGATATTTGCTGTGTCTGTTTTGTCGATGTTTGAGAAAGCCAGTATAATCCTCTTCCCTAAAATTGTACATCTGTCTTTTTTTAAATTGGTTCTTTAGCCTGAAACAAATTTTGAAACCATTTACCCACAAAAGAAGATCAATGAGTAAGCTGTCCTATACAAATTTGAATCATATGATGAAATGCATGCTTCTGGCAATGCCTGCAGTAACTCCCTTAACAAGGAAGTCATAATTAGTCAACATGACTCTGGTATCCTACCTCTTTTTTCATGACTAGTCTTTTAAGATACTAATTAGGGAAATATTTGTGTACTGTTGTCTGATCTCCTCTCTTTTTCCTTCTGAAATACCTTGAAGCCGTTCCATGTTCTCTTTACCTCCCAACATTACTCTCCCTCTTGATGTATTGCATTTTGAAAGCATTCATTTTGTATGCTATAGTTACGGCTGGAGTAGGTTGGTTGATCTAGACAGGACACTTGGCCTCAAGAAGTTAAGGTGTTCATTTACTGCTGAAAAATGAGCAAGAGTCTGTTTATTTATTTAGATTTTATAGTGCTTATTTTAGTAACAGCACACCAATGGAAGTACAGGGTTTACAGTCTAACCCTGTACTTCTCTAGGTGCTTCACAAAATTAAAATTATTGGTATTCCATAGAAGGCAAATAAAGATTGAAATATTTGGTTGCCCTTTATTCATACTCAGAGTATACTTAATTGCAAAAAGTAAAAATAAAATTAAATAAATGGCATATGACAAACATCTTTGAATATTAATATAATAACAAGTTTGCTGTGGTTTGTTAATGAGGAAAGATATATATTTTTTTTACGTGTAAGAAAATCCTCAGAGACAAAATGCTGTGGGAGGTGAAAGAAAGTTCATCCTCTAACACAGCAGTCCCCTGTCAAATAAATAAATTTGACTAGATCATTGTATTTTTAAAAACAAAAAGTAGTAAATTGCAATAAATTGTTGCAATTATTGGTAAAATTGCTTATAGTTTTAAAATAAAGTTAAGATAATTCACTTTCTTACAGAATTTACACACACATCAATGCTAAACAATAAACCACCACTTGAGTATAATAATGACTACAACAGATCAAAGCCACCATATCTCTCACCAACCCAAACAGTCAAGAAAAAAGATGGACTTTGCAGCATGCCCAGGAGGTTAGTAAATTCAGAGTCCGACAGACCATAATGGGGAGCATATTCCAAAGTTAAGGACTCTCAGAGAAAACTCTGCCAGCAGCCCTGTGAATCTTAAATCTAGAAACTCTTGTATGAGTGACTTTATTGGTCTCACCTGTTGTATTGTGGCACAGAGAGTGGCAACATGTCAGGCAAACTGGTCCCAAATCATGAGGGGTTTTGTAGATGAAAACCAACCACTAGAATTCCACTTGGGCATGTATTGTTAGCCAGTGGAAATTATGGAGCATTGGTGTTATGTAATTTCTAAGAGACACTGTACTTAATAAGTTGGCAGTCATGTTGTCTGGCCACACCAGAAGAAAGACAGGAGGCAATGGATGTGATTTCATTAGGCTGCAACTTTATCCACTTAAAATATCTGGGAGTTCCAGGCAACAAATTGTACAGTGCAGGTCTCCATCCTTTCCTTGAACATTTCCATATAATCCCCAACCAGGTCCCAGCTATCCTGCTACCTGGACCTCACCACCCTCCCTTCATATAAGGTGAAAGGAGATAAATAAAGCAGGGGGATGACATCCTGCTGATCCAGATGGAGCACCAACCCCCATTCTTCAGCTCCATTAAAGGGGGTTAGAAAAAAGGAGTGGATCAGCTTCCTGCTGTACAAGACGTAAGAGCCCCAACGCCCCCTGACTCAGCTCCCCTCCAGCTGCTTTCCTTGAAATCCAATCTTTACCAGTCTATTCTGCAGCATATTTGGCAATGAGTTGGAGCCCCTGCCAGAGGGCTTCAAATGTGGCCTCAGCAATTCAGATGTCCTGGGCATATGCTTGGCAGAGAAACATGTTAAGATTTAAACACTGTAATACAAATGTTGTTACCAACTTCATAATCCTGAGTGATCTGGAGGACTGGTGATTCAATAACATGTACCACTGACATGCTGTCGTTTCAAAAACACACTTTTGTTTGAAAAATCCATTTTCCAAATATTTACTGCTGCCAAAATTGGAAGGAATTCTAGGAATGTGATCTTCTTTACTGTACAATCTCAGGGCCATTTCTGGGCACACCAGCTGCCTCGGTAAACTACTCCAACACCTACTCTTCCTGATGCAGCTGAATGAACCGTTAAATCTGCTTCAATCATCCATTCCTCCCTCCAAAAAGACGCTCCATTAAATTGATTCAGAAACTGTCCCCAAACCCCTAAATCCTCCTTTATCTCTTTATTAGCCTTTATAAAATGGTTGGACTTTGCTATTTCTGTGTGGCAGATGACAGTTTGATGCAAAATGCCCACTCCGGGGCCACCCCTTGGCATGCAAAATTTAGATGCCCAATAATAGATTGCAACTCCCACAGTGTAACCTTCTTTGTGGCTCTAGTCTTGATGATCAATCCCAGAAGTTCCCCCAGTTTATCCAGGGGGGATCTAGATATAGCAGCCTGTGTATCTCACTCAATCCCCAGGTAGGTCGGCTTCGAAGAGTGCTCTTCTCTTTTTTCCACAGAAGTACCTCCAGCTTACCAGGCAGCTTACCAGGCCTTGCAGTGTGGCCAGTAATCTAGAACACAACTCAGAATCTGCCCTGTCTGCAAACAAGAAGTATCCAAATAGCGTACTTCATGGTATAAACCAGACGCCCATGCCACTGCCCATTCCAGCATTGTCCTGAATTTTTGCTGAGCCAGAGACAGACAATCCCATTGGAAGTGACTTATCAAAATACAACTGACCCTTGAAACAGAAATCCTGAAGGTTAAAATCAGAAGAATGCACTGGCAATAACACAAAAGCCAACCTGATGTCACATTTTGCCAGCATCACCCCCAGGCCATAGGTCTGAAGGAAGAATAATGTTCTGAACATAATTCAGGGTCTGTTGCATCATTAACTGAACTATCGTGTGGGTAGGACAAGTGGTGGATCAAGCGCCAGGTGCCTTCTTAGGAACCAAGACTAGAGGGAGAAACTCAGATGTTCTTCATAAGTAAATGATTGAATGGCCCTGCAACTCTGTTAGCATTTATTTCCTGTGCCGTCTTTTTCTTTATAATGTGCTCCAACCCTTCTATGGACCTCAAATTTGTGGACATTACATGACTTCTTACCCCCATATAGGGAATCCTAAATCCTGTTGTAAACCCTTCCCATAAATGCAACCCATCTGTCTTGCTGCGGGTAATCCCAAAGGAGTAACCATAACACTTTGAGCTTATCTGGACTCAGAAGCTTTTGCCAATACCCCTGCTGCCAGCTCCTCTGCCCCTGTACTCCAGAGCAAGCAGGAGGGGGAGTGGATTTACCCCAGTGTTCTACCACATTTGGGCCTTCCCCAAAAGCTGTAGCAGTTGTGGGCTGCATGGGCCCCAAAGCAAACACCTGCTCTTGTTAAAAGTCCAGCAAATGTCATTCAGAGCATGGGCTCTCTGTTGGGCTTGCTGAGTAATAGAGATAGGCTGCTGTCAGTATGAACACCTGGCCCCCATGGTGTCATCCACCCCAAGCAGAACGTGTGATGCGGGATGCCCCATTGAATTCCAGCCTGTGTTGCAGCCCTCAGTCTAAACTGCTCATCACAATTAAACCAATCCATGCCCCCAATTGCATTAAATGCCTGCCATATAATGTCCATATATTTGAATAATGCTGGGCTTCTTTCGGAGTATTGCTCCAAAATAACACATATGTAGATCAAAAATGCTGCTTCCCGATTTTCTCAGATTCCAGCTAGCCTTGGTTGTTTGACATTGGCAGATTTAGATTAAATCTCAGGAAAAACTTCTTAACTGCAAAAACAGTATGGAGGTCATGAAAGCTCCCTCGCTGGAGGTTTTCAAAAGGAGGCTGGATAGCCATCTGTCTTGAGTGTTTTAGACACAACAAATCCTGCATCTTGGCAAGGGGTTATATTAGATGACCCTTGTTGTCACTTCTAACCCTATGATTCTATGAATGGTTTGCTTGTCCTATCCCATCTTATTGTCTTTCATAACTTCCTTGTCAAGCAGTGTCTATGTATTCACCTCTCAATATCTTATCTTTAGTATTGGAGAGAAGGTAAACTCCTGTTGGGTCCAATGCTTCTGTATTACCATATTCCTAACTAATCTCCATGGATCCCTCAAAGTCCCGAGGCTCTCTAGGTACCCCTTGAAGGGCAATCCTATCCCTGAATTTTTCTCTCCCATGCCTTTTGTATTAATGATCCCGTTGTCTGGGGACTGCAGTGTCCAGTTATTCCTTTATCCCGAAGCTGAACCCATGCATGGTGACCAGGACTCCCCTGTGAGGTAAGCTCCCAGCCTCTGAAACAATTGTAAGTTAACCTGTAACAGTTGTGAAAAGCTGTTGACGTCTGAGAGAGCCGTGTATCAACTATCCTGTGCCTGAACTGCTGCAAGGCTCTCCCTGGGCTGCGGCACCATGCTCTCCCAAATCATGTCCATTACACTTCTCTCTCCTGAAATGTCCTGCCCCTCAACCACTCCTTGGTGTTGTTCCCCCTCGCAATCAGTGATCGTGTCTTTTGCCATTCTTGTGCTCTGCCTCTTGGGTCTTAGAGGTAGCTCATCCCACTGGTCTGACTCTGCTTGTTCTGTAGCACCCTGTAACTCTTGAATTGATGCTGAAATAACTTCTTCTACAACAGCATGCATCATTTCAATCGGTTTTTGGCCTCCCCCTCCCCAATCCTTAATGCTTGTTGTCCTGCCCTGGCAGGGTTTACTTCCAAGTGACCCCTGCTACTCAGGGAAAGGAGTCTCCACCTGGGTTTCCCAGCCCGCTCTTTATCCCTTTCAAGGGCATCCCATGTTCCCTGTACGGACCAAGTTCTTTATGACCTTGCCCAGTTCCATTTCCCTTGCATAGATTAAATCCTCCTCTTGCATAGGAGGAAGGGATTCAACCACCCCAGCCATGCTGATCAAGAAGCCCAGAGGGGGGATTTCCTTTTCTTCCTCTAGTTGAGCTGCACCTGCTGGAAGAGGAGTATCTCCCCACCCCACCCTCAGTCTTACCATGTAGCTATGGTGAGCAGGCATCCAGAACGTCTGACAGGCTGCTTGCACATGAAGACGCTGCTGCCAGCGGATCCCTGCTACTCCTGCTGCCAGGCCAATCCCGGGGCTGCCTGTGGTATAAATACCCCACCCTCCCACACACAGTAAGGGTAGTGCAGTTGTAATCCACACCTCCTGGGTGTGGTGTTCTGTCCCATCTAGTGACACTGAGACCACTGAGAGAGCGAGAGAGAGATTAATCAGTCTCCTCTACAGCCTTAGCTAAGGGCCATATGGCTTTTAGCTCATTCAGTAGATGCTCATGCACTAAGCTCCAGAGGCCCTAGGTTCGATTCTGCCCACCGATGACTGGGGTCTGTCAGTGTTACACAGTGACTTCCCCTGACCTACCCCCAACTGTTTCCTTCCCTTCCTGTCCCTCCCTGTAAAGTTTTCCCCAACTGCCCACCTACTGTAGGGGAACCCTTATAAGAGCAAGTCTTTTCCTCCAGCTAGGCGGATAAAGATCCCTCTCATGGAAGGTTACAATGAACAAATTCTGCCTTGGCTTCAGTTTTCAAATGATACTAGTCATGTACCCCCAGTCCTCTCTCTGGCCATTGCTTACTAGGTGTCATAAAGTTTGAAGCACATGTTTTATCGCAAATAAATATGGGTTTCTATTTATTCTTAGGGAATGGAGCTAATTATTCTCTTGATGGTCCTCTTAAAAGTTTAGCCTGCCAGTCTTTGAGGCCTAGTTTTGAAATTCCTACTCTTGAAAATGCTGTTGCTTTGATTGTATGGAAATTAGGGGGGAAGTCCTCATGTAACTGCATCAAAAATGTGCACCATACTTCTATGTAAATTTCCTATGCACAGAAACCCCAAGAAGTCATCAAGTGTGTTATTAATTATTTGTTTGCTCAGAGGATCATATTCATAGATCCATTATCAAAATGCTATGAAAAATTGGACATAGGCCCCACCCACTAATGAGAGTAATTATCTTTTGGGTTGTACTAAACATTGGCAATTTGGAATATTTGGTCAACTATACAAATAAAAATAAAATAAAAAATTAAACAAAAAGTTGTTTTCTAACTTACGAGAGAACTCTTTATAAAATAGATATTTCAAGTGCTATACAATTTCAGTAAAGCAAACAAAACAATAGTAACTTTTTTTCAAAAGCACACTATCATTTTGGTAGTTTAAAAAATTGGCTGAAAATTATACCCTTGGGATCAAACCATTCATCCTGCAAACTACTTTTATCTTTGTCCATTATAAACACCAGGAGCAATGTTGAAAGACAAGTAGTTTGACAGTGACAGATTACCTATGGTTTTGTTTTCCTGTTTAGCTTAGATAGACTTTGTGCAGTGCTGTGTCCCACTGTAACACAAACCCCTGTATTCAGATGTCATTGGTCTTATTATTCCTAAACATTCTTAATCCTCTGTGTTGCATGGCTGTATGTCTTACTACAGGCAGAGGTATTTTAGACAAGCAAGCTTGTGTTGGTATGCAGAGCACCAGGGCAAAATGGGCAAATAATGATAAATCGTAATTAAGAATCGTAATAACCAGAAATAATGATAATATCTTAACATCATTTTTTCACAGATTATATGTTCTATTGTTTTTAATTATGCATTGAAATAGCTTTGGCATTGGGTATATTTAGTACCTGACCTTGATTTACCAAAGGTCATCGTTAAGATATTCCTTACACAGCCTGAACATGGGTATTGCCTACTTGTGTGGGCATTCCTATCAGTTTGTACCAAATGATAATATGGCAGTTATTGGAAAGACATGGTCTGTGAGACTATGATGTAATTAGTTTCATGGACAGATATATCTCCTCTCCAAGGGATCTGTTTTCCTTATCTGTCATTAATTAAACAAAATTCAAGTTAATAAGTAAAAAATGCATTATGACAGGGACTAGGGGTGGTTTTCAAAGGCACACAGGGGAATTGTATGCCTATCCCGAACGGAAAGTCAGTGGGAGTTCACTGGGTACCCTACTCCCGTTTGTGCCTTTGAAATTGCACCTAAATTTTTTTTCTTAATGATTTTTTTTAGGCAAAAGTTTCATTTGCATATTTTAGGCTGCTGGGGGAAAAAAAGAATTATTCAGTGCTGCCAATATAAAAAACATAGATATTAAATGGGGAGCGGGGACATAGTGGGAAATGAGGGAGGAAAAGATTGCTCTGAGAGAAATGCGGGAGGCAAGGGGAGGATGGAAAGAGAACTGCATTTTGATGAATCTCTCTCCTCCATTTCTTGCACTCTGAACTTCCGCATCAAGTGCAACTTCTCCTCTGCACAACCCTGCCATCCTGCTCACAACCTCAAGTTCACTCCACTCCCCTTCTAATCCTCGTGTCCTCTCTACATGGGCACTCAGCCTCCCCTCAACATCCCATGGTGGGCGAGAGGATATGAACAGGGTGGTGCCGAGGGTGCAGGAGTCCCCCAGCTGTAAAGGAAAGAGGATGATGTGGAGGAGACTGATTAGATCGGTGGGACTGGGGACATATGGATATGCTGGAGCTAGAGGAACCCAGTGCCTTGATGCCAAGCCATTAGTGTCTCAAGAGCCTTCTTGATATTGCTGTCTTTGCTCCCCAATGACTCCGTGTTGTTTAGAGCCCTTGATTCGCTTATGGCTTGGCACAAAGATATTCAGCTTCCCCGGCATTGCTATTTCATATTATTGTTTATTTTTTCTGAAAATAGCTTACACTAAAGAGAGTTGTTGTTTGAAAACAGTTTTAAAATAGTTTAGCTTTTAAGTGGAATAGTTTATAAATGGAGCCCTCACAGATTATATGATAATATGTAATCTGCATATTCTGCTTTTAGCTCCAGAAATATAATTCCAGAGTAATCCCATTGAAGTCAATAGAGACTCTGGATCCACACCTCTGTAACTGAATGCAGATTTAGACCAGTGGCTCTGTTGTAGAATGTACAGATTTTAAATTGATGCAGGCAATCAACATATTTTCTATTTAAAATTAAAGATAATGTTCCATTGTTTATTTTCTAACGATGCATGTGCATCCATAATGGATTAACAGCATGTTTTAACATACAGTGTTTTTTTCTTTAGGGTGACAGAGAGAAGCTGTTTCAAACAGGATCTCTCATCACCGTCTATCTCAAGCCACCTCCTACTGAACTTAAGGTTGAATACTCAGGGTCATGAGGGAAAGAAAACAATAATTAAAGGGGAAAAGTTGATTGAGCTGGTTTTTTTTTCTTTCTTTCTCGGTATGATTAGCACATGAGAAGTGGGCTGTGTACTCTGTGTATATCATTAGTTCAAACATTTCTGACTTGAATTATTTTAATGGCTACATTTTAAATTGCATTTTTGTATTTTATGCAGAATGGCTCAAGTAATCAAGACTGTAAAGGTTCTTGTTAGAAAATCTTGTTTCTATAAATCTTAAGGTTGGCATTTTATTTTATGTGGCAATTGTACTATCTCCAGCTACCACCCCTAAAAATTGTCATGGGTTCTGTTATTAGAGCTGAGAAAATTATTGATAGACTAACACAGTTGGGGAGTAAAATAGAAGTGTTTTTGAAGTTCCCTTTTAAATTAACTGTGAAAAGTGGCAATGCAATGTATTATGGTTGTAGGTTTCTGTGAGACTCTTTATGAAGGTTAACTGCAAGGCAGCACTCAAAAGAGAGCATTTATCTTAGTGGTCATCCTTCAATGTTTTAGTCTACTGAGAATTTTTTTCAGGGTGCTTAAAACCATTTTTTTGTGTTTTATTAGCTGTATCTTGAATACCTCCTACAAGCTGAATGACAGTTTAGGGTTATTAAATCTGTTCTTAGTACATTCTTTTATCCATTGTTAATCTTGACTAAATATATGTTAGTGAACAACCCTTTTTTCTCAGTTGTTGCCCATATTTGTTAAAGAAATTATTCCTTTTGACATTTGTTTAGGCTGCAGTTTGATAAAATACTATGTACAGTATACTTTTCCAGTTTGGCATTCAGCAGACTAGTTCATGGATTTATTTCTCTTTGCATTATCTTATCTTCCTTTCTAGCATGCTTGGGCTTCCTTTTTATATTAAGTAATTTTTTTCCAGTCCAAGACAGTCTGTTTCACAAACATATAGTATATGCCTGTATTGTTGCTTAAAGATCATCTAGGGGTTGTGTTTTGCGAGTTTTATGCTCACACTTAAATATATGCAGCTTTGCATATCTTATACTATCTGAAGTCCCATAGCCAATATTTTTGTGTAAATAAAAATGGTTATTAGTCTTTAAAGCTACTCCCAGTGACTTCAGTGGGAGTTTTGCATGAATAAGGACTACAGGTTTTAGCCCTTTGGGTAGTGGAGCTATTTAGTAGTTTATTGTCTCTGTGAGCAAGATACTTAAGCGCATGCACAACGTTAAGCACACAAGTAGTTCTGATTAAATATGTTGCTGAACTGGATCCTTGTTTATTAGTTCTAGAAAAGGTGCACGAACTTGCTCCCGGAGACATCAAATTAAGGGCTAGATTCTGCCACCCTCACTCACATTGAATAGTAACTTACTCAACAAGAAGTCCCAATGAAATCAGTGGGACTGCTTGCAGAGTAAGGTCAGACATTAGTAAGAGTAGCCGAAACTGGGCCTAAATAAACTGGGCATAGTCAGGTGTTTTCATAAGGTAACACCAAAATCATTGCCTGATTTTGCTATTAAGGCAATTTATTGAGGGTCTGTCACCTAAAAAGGGCACATGAGTGCTGTATATATGAGAGTTAAATACTCTGTATTAACCAAAACTGTGGGTCTAAGTGGACTATCAACAAACCCTCTATATGTTACTGTTGATACTGAAGCACAACATTGTTTCTGTACAGGTTGAGATTAAGCCAACTGTCCCTCATCCAAACAATATCATCTGTCTGAAGATGTTTTTAAAATTGTAGTGTACTAATTAGCATTGGGTGTTAATGTTTTGATAATTTTACTGACGTGGAAGAATGTCATCACACACACACTCCCACAAGTTGCACCCTTAGGATGCAACAGTATTTTGAGAACATCAGAAATCAGTTGCATTCCAACAAACCAGTTATTAGAGCTGCACCTCATATGCTAGTTCTGAATTTGGCCAATATCTGTAAACTGCTTTGGGATCATTTGGAAAGTAAGCTGATATATTAATGTAAGATATTAGGAATATTAATAAGGTTAACAAATACTGTGCTTCATTGTTGATGGTAAACCTTTAGGTAACATTTAAGTAATCATGTACTGCTTATGATTTCTCTCTATAGCCCAAAATACATGTCCTCTGAATGTAGTTTGTGACTGTATACAGAAGTATATGACTGGAGTGAATGTATTGCCAAATGCTACACAAACTTTTACTTAGACTTCAGACATGAGAGTTAGCAATCCTATTCTTCTGTGCATATTAGATAACTGTCAAGATGAATTATTCACGTTATATATTATCTTTCAATCAATAGTAACCTATATTCAAGCTGAGTAGAGAGTAGTGGTTAGATATCGTATATATTTTGTTGAATTTCAGAAGGGAGTCAACACATCTCAGAAGCTTTGCAGGTTCAAACATGTAGTGTCCGAATATATATGAATTTTTTTTGATCTGTAAAGTAGGAGTGGAAACAAGACTGATACATGAGATTTCAGAATCTGCTGCCAACCATGCTGGAAATAAAACAAGCTTTGCAATGCTCATAGGATTCAGGTACAGTACTTCCATTTCTGATCCAGGATGGAACCAGAGCACAGAGGTGCCCCAAACTTAAAAGTAAACTTTTTGAACCTCAAAAGATTTAGCTTAGGCTTTCAGTAAAGATTCAGCTTGATTTTAGTATCTAAGTCAGTTCATCCATTGCTAAGAATTTTTTTTGATCAGTTACACAAAAAGGCAGGTTGTACAACTTTTTAAAGTACTGTGCCTTTTGTTTAAAATCCATTGTATTATAATTTTAATAACTGATACATTTCTCTGGGTGGAGCACTGCATAGTGTCATTTCTGAGGAATTAACTTTATGCTCTAATAAGTCATTTCCCTCTCTAATTACTCTGACCATAATTTGCATAAAAACTTGCATATCCTCAAGACTTACCTTGTTCTTGAATGGGGTCCAAAATGTTTCAAATAGCTCATGAATACGTGACAAAAAATGAACTGTAGATGCACAGATAGGAAATTAGTTTTAAGCACATAAACTACCTCCTCCTTCTAGGGGCCTGATTCTGCAACCCTTACACTGAGTAGTATTTACTCAAATAAGTAGTGTCTGAAGACACTGACTTCAGTGCGACTACTTGCTTTAATAATTACTATTCAGCATGAGCAAAGGTTGCACAATTAGGCCCTAAACTGTAATATAGAAAACAAAAATAAGCTAAAGTAGACAAACCTCCACAAAACTTCCCAAATCAACAAACGACTCTCCCCAGTGTCCTAAAATTCTCATTGTCAGATAGGCTGAGTGAATCTGTCAGGCAAGTGCAATAATGAAGACACTGTTGCATTCACTGTCTTTTTATCCAGTTGGCCGGCTTGGGAGCTGATCAGCTGCAAGACTCCATAGGGCTTTGCAGTCACCCGTCAAAGGGAGTGTGAAGTCTCAGGATGTCACTGCCCTCCCTCCTCACTGCCATCATGTAACTGTAATGCACAACCAGATTTTGATATTTTAGCTGCATCTTCAGCAGTATTTTTCTCTAGTAGTCATCTGCATTTTGGTTATTTTGTTTTTTGTTTTGTTTTTTTGGAGGAATGGCAAGAATGAATTCCTTACATGGATAAAAGGGATTCAAAGTGCAATACTAATAAGAAGGAAGTATTATTAAAATTTTGGAAGAAAATGCTGATGGATTTAGAGACTATTTTGTTAATTTAGAGATTTTTCTAATTTGACCATGTAAGGCTGGATTAACTTTTCTTGATGTTAGAAATATTACTCCAATATTTATGTAATAGATTAGTTTGGGGGCACGGGGACAAGCTACTATTAGCAAAAAGGATTGCTCTCTGTAAATATTAATGCTGGAGAATGTTTTTAAATGCACTGCTCTAATAAATTATTTTAAAATGTATTTTTATTATTATTGTTTATTAAACACTAAGGAGACATTTTAGCTGCAATAAGTGATAACATCTCTATAGAACTATATTATGATATTTACTACTTTTGCTGACTTGGGATGTAATTAAGAGTGATACATGATGCTGATGCTTCTAAGTTTGTCAGCAGGGGAGTGTATCAGACTGTATGTTGTACTCAGTGCCATTCAAGCCCTAATTTTCAAATTATATGTTCAGAGGGCATACATTGTAGGCCGCAATTTCTAGTAGTGCCAGGGTAAGTACGGTACATCTCTGACTTGGGAGATTTATATATGGAGCTTCCCATCTTTTTAGGTCACTGAATCAAATTTAGTCCATGTTGGTTAATGAGGAAGTCATTACCATCTAATGGCTGTTTTGATAGTGAATACGAAATAAGTTGCAGCTTAATTCCTTGTTTCATGGCTTTAAAATCCCCCAGCTACAGTGGCAGTAGTTACCATCCTTATTGACACTTTTTTCGCAGAGAGGCCAGGTTTAATAGGCTGAACTGCCCTTTCAATCTCAGAGTTCCTTTCAGAGGAGGTTTCAGGCTCATTGGCAAGGTAGTGTGGTGAATTTTTCACAGCTGCTGTCAGAGCTGCACATGTTCTATGAAACAACAGAGAACTTTAGGCTCCAAGGCTGTCCATCTGGCCTCTCCCATGAGCACTCAGTTCACTTCACTTAAAATAAGTTAGTAAAACAGCCAATATCCTATTTTATTAAGCTGTGTCTTCCTGGAATTTAATGGAGTCTGAGTGCAGGGACTGGAGTGACATTAGGACCACACGGCATGGGCCACAAAAAGAGGGAGAAAGCTTCTAGTGTCCCTATATACGCCTGTATAAAGGTCTGTCATAGTCTGGCTCTTGGTTTTTTTTAACCTCAATGATTGTAGTGATATATGTCACAATAATGCATATTGTTTTGAGCTACTGCTTGCTTGTTGATTTAAGTAGTCAAGAGAGAGTAATCCAATGTTATCTTTGGTAGAATATATAGTCCGATCTGATTAACTAATCTCTGGTTAGCCAAAACTCCTGGTCAAATGCTGTTGGATTGTATACCTTGGGATTGTTACTGTCTCTATTCAAATCATGCATGATCTATGTCTCTTAGTCCCAATGAAAAGGCATCAGCAGAGTTTATGCTCTTTCAGCCTTTTCAGGTTGATGACCTCTTATTCAAAGTCAAAAACATTCATGATCCTCTAACGTTTAGTGTAAAAATGTATCAAAGATAACAATGTTAACCCTATATATTTGGGCATGTTTTGAGAGGTTGACAGAAAATAATTGACATTGAGAGCAAGGGTATGCAGGGAGTTGGGGATCAAGATTTTGGGGTTTTTTAGATTGTAAAAAAATTGTCAATGCCTTGCAACCCCCTTAGATTGCCTTTCATACCCCTGTGTGTGTGTGTGTGGGGGGGGTAGACATAACCCACTGGTTATGAAACACTCCTGTAGGTCTGCATATCTAGGTGTCCACTGAGTTGGAGAACCTAGAGTGTAGACTTGGCAACGTTTGTTGGATTGCTGCCTTGATATTCAGAAGATTTTGTGTGTGTGTGTGTTTCTTAAAAGTGGGGTTGGATAGTGTTACAAACCCACACACTTCTATGGTCGCAAGTACATATGGCATTTTTAGGCAGGTGAAAAAATAAAGACAAATATGAGTAAATCTAAGTGTCAGTTGTCTGAATGCTACCAAATTTACCAAGACCTGTGACTGCCCTTGCTCTCTATTCAGATTTGGGGCCTCACTGCCAGGTAAATTCTGGAGGAAATATAAAGATTCACTACAGCAGCTTATTTGGTTTCCTTAGCAGTTGACAAAAAAAGTATCCCTTGATGTTGACCTAACATTTTCATTCTCCACATGATTCTTTGAGAGAGTCCTCTTCTTTTACAGCTGGGTAAACTCTGCATTACACTTAGTAAAATATGACAATGTACCAACTGAAAATTTGAAACCCACCAGCTGGTAAATATTTAAAGAGAAACCTACTAGAGAATATGCAACTGTATCTACATATCTTAACTTCTAATTTAACCAGATTTAAGAACCACTGGGAAATCTGAGATATTGCCGCCTAGTCCATAGTCAGCCTGAGTTTGTTAGGTTTCTATTCTGACCATTCTGTCAACTTTGTCAACTGCACATCCCAACAGTGATTATATATTGTGCTTCCTATTAGAAGTTCTAGGTATGGGAACTCAATTATTACTAGATTTGTAATTCTAACATGGAGCCATTTGAACTAAATATGTGATTGCAGAATTCATCTTTCGGCATCAAGCAACTTAATTCTTTCTTTTTTGTTTTAGTACAATTCAGTTTATACCTTGATATTCATCTGATGTATCTACTGTAATAGCAACAAATAATAAAACAATAGGGTTTGAGCCCAATAGCATTAATGTGGTAAACCGTGCAAAATTTTATTCTAGATGTCCTGAAAGCAAGACTAATACAGCAAAAGCTGTCTTAAAGGATTGTTCAAGATACTGACAAAAATTGGTTGCTCAATGGAAGCTAACAAAAAAACCCGACTATTTCAGAAATATTCGTTTAGTTAACATAAACCATTGGACATTATGGAAACTTATGACCAATTTTTGTTTGTAATTTTAGTTCTTCTTCGAGTGCTTGTTCATATCAATTCCAGTGTATGTGCGCACACCACGTGCACGGCTGTCAGAAACTTTTCCCTAGCAGCTACCCGTTGGGCCGGCTGTGGAGCCCCCTGGATTGGCACCGGTATGGCGCTCTATATACGACCCTGCTGGCCCGACCCCCCTTCAGTTCCTTCTTACCGCCAGTGACGGTTGTTGGAACAGTGGTCTCTTGCTCGCAAGTGCGCCACTAATCCCTAACTCTTCTGCTTATCTTTCTATATAGTTACCCATTGTTAGTTAATTGTTCTCCTCTAGTTGTTAATTGTAGTCTTTAGTGATTGGTTTTTTTCCCCTTCAGCAAGTGCCCCGCGGGGCTCCGGGGCATGCCGTCCCAGGGTTTCAAACTCTGTAGCTCCTGCGCCAAGCCTATGCTCACGGGTGACCCCCATGACTCCTGTCTCCGGTGTCTGGGAGAAGCCCATCAGGCAGATAAGTGCAAGATCTGCAAAGCCTTCAAGCCTTGCACTAGAAAGGAGAGGGACGTTCGTTTAAAGCAACTCCTCATGGAGTCTGCCCTCCATCCGCAGCAAGACCCGGCCCCGAGTGCCTCAGTGCGGAGAGCTTCTCCGGTGGTGCCGTCCGCGGCACCGAAAAAAGACTCGGTATGCCCTCCCAGGGGTCAGCGGTCTCCTGGGGCTCAGAAGTGTTCCCCTCAGCACTGCTCCCATTTGCCGGTTGCCCGCAAGAACCAGGCCAAGGACAAGCCTCCACAACAGCACCGCAGTCTCGGCAGGGCATGCTGCAGAGCATGGGCCTACGGCCAACAGACCCTCCATTCAGGCTCAACCTCCATGCTCAACCTCAAGCCCCACGCTCCTGGACTCCCTGTGGCTGCAGGTGGAGGAGGTGACGCTATCCTCCACATTGGACACTTTTGAGAACACTAGGGGGCTTATCGAAATGACAGCACCCAAGTCTCCAGTCTAGAGGCCTCCACTACCCTGAGGCACGGCACCTTCAAGAGGTAAACTGCCTATGTTCGGGCCATCTGCCCCCCAACCAGGATCTCCGCGTCGCTCGGAGTCTCGATACCACTCTGAGTCCCAGCGCCACCCTGAGTCCTGGCACCCCGTACATATGCCCCGCACCGGTCTGACTCAGGGCACCAGCCCGACTCGCGGCACTGGTCTCGCAGCCCCGACTCTCGGAGCCGTTCCCGCTCAAGGTGGTCGTCGGCTGATAGATCATGGTCCGGCTCGAGGTCCAGATCCCAATCTGTGACTTAGTGGCATCGCTCGCATCTACCTCGGACTGCACTTCCCAGTCTTCGCTCGACCGACTGGCACTGCTCTACCCAGCGATACTGCTCAACGTCACGGCACCGCACCCCATCTCGGCACCGCTCCCCAACGCAGCACCGCTCCCCAGGACGGCACCGGTCCTGTTCATGGCACCATTCCAGATCTCATTCTGGACAACGTCCCCCGCTTTGGCAAGGGCCTCGATCGTGGTACCGCTCTACATCATGGCACCACTCTCCACCAAGGCGGAGCCCCACCTCGCAGCACCGATGGACCTCCTGGCACCGCTCTGCACCTCACCGCCGTTCCCCAGAGCAACACCACTGGTCACAGTCCTGCCCTCGTTATTTCCCACGGCACTCATCCCATCCATTCAAGGAGGAGGAGGCCTCTGTGGGGCAGTCCCACACTGCCCTCCCTTGGCCATCCCACTCGAGATCAGCCGCCTTCAGGTCAGGCAGAGCATCAGGGGCATTGGAAGCACCCAGATCCAGGCCGGAAAGTCTTAGACAGGACGCTTCAGCGCCCCACTGGCAACCCCAGTGGCAATTCTGGACCCCTTGGGCGTACCATCAGGCCCAAGGTGCCCCCCCCGGCGCTCCCCCACCGTCCCATTTAGGGTCTCGCCTCCCCGAGGCAATCATCAGCTGCCTGCCTCGGGATCCCTCACAAAACCCAGATCCAACCTCACTCCCGGTGGAAGCTACACCCAGAGCTCGGGAGGAGCCCATCCCAGAGGATCCAGAGGCCGTCACAGAGCCAGTCCTGCCGGTGGCATCTTCCTCGTCCCCTCCTGTCAAAGCGGTGGTGGGTACCTCCACATCTGGTCCATCACCTATGGACTACAGGGCCCTGCAGGAACTCCTCCGAAGGGTGGCCCTAAATATGAACCTCCGGGTGGAGGAGGTGGTAGAGGACGAGGACCCTGTGATGAACATCCTGGCACCAGAGGGTCCCTCTAGGGTGGCCTTACCCATGCTAAAGACTATTCAGTCTAACGCCAAAACTATTTGGCAAACGCCTGCCTCCATTCCCCCTACAGCCAAAGGGGCCGAATGGAAGTACTTTGTCCCTACTAAAGGGTACGAATATCTTTTCACTCACCCCCCTCTGTGTTCCTTTGTTGTGGAGGTGGTGAATGAAAAAGAGAGGGAGGGTCAGCAGGGGCCCGTGCCCAAATCAAGAGATGCTAAACGCCTTGATTTGTTTGGGAGAATCAACAGGGGACCTTTTTCTCCGGATCGCTAACCAGCTTGAGATCCTGAGCCGGTACAGTTATAACTCATGGTCTGCGGTTCAAAAGTTCAAAGAGCTTCTCCCGTCTGAGTCAAGGGCTGAACTGGGGGCCATCGCTGAGGAGGGAAGAATCGTAGCCTGGATTCCCTCCAGGGTTCTTTGGATGCCACGGACTCAGCAGTGTGTACCCTGGCATCGGGTATTGCGATGAGACGCAATGCCTGGCTCCAATCCTCGGGTCTCCCCCCGTAAGTTCAGCAAACAATTCAGGACCTCCCATTCGATAGACATGGCCTGTTTTCTGAGCAGACAAACTCTAGACTGCATAGCCTGAAGGACTCCCGTAACACCATTAAGACCCTCGGCATGCATACCCCGGTGACCCAAAGGAAGTCTTTCAAACCACAGACCACCCAGCAGCGGTCTTTCCCCGCAAGGCCCAGGTAGGACTTCTCCCGCAGGAGGAATAGATATAGTCAGCATGGGCCATCGCGCCGCCTCCTGGGCAGGGCCAGGGACAGTCCAAGCCCCCTCCAGGCCCTAAGCACCACTTTTGAAGGTGCACACAAGGCCGAATTACCAGTCCACAACCCGGACAGTTATCCTCCCTTCCTGAACCGTCTATCCCGCTTCTACTGTGCATGGTCCCTTATTACATTGGACCAGTGGGTACTCCGCTCAGTAGAGGCGGGATATTCTATCCACTTCTGCTCCTTCACACCCTCCCATCCCCCTTGCACGTCCCTCTTCAGGGACCCCTCTCTCGAGCAACCTCTCATCCAGGAGGTTCAAACTCTCCTCACTCTAGGAGCAGTGGAAGAGGTGCCCCAGGAGCTCAAAGGCAAGGGTTTCTACTCCCATTACTTCCTCATCCCCAAAGCAAAGGGAGGCCTAAGGCCAATTCTGGAGCTAAGGGAACTCAACAAGTTCATTGTCAGCCTGAATTTCCTCATGGTCTCTTTGAGCACAGTCATCCCTTCTCTGGATCCGGGAGTCTGGTATGCCACCCTCGATATGAAGGATGCCTATTTTCACATATCTATCACCCCATCTCATAGACGGTTCCTCTGCTTTGTGGTAAACAAGGTACATTATCAATTCACGGCTCTCCCATTCAGTCTATGCATGGCTCCCCGTGTCTTCACCAAATGCACGGCGGTCGTGGCGGCCTTCCTTCACGGCCATCACGTGCATGTCTTCCCTTACCTGGATGACTGGCTCCTCTGAGGCCACTCTCGTTAGCAGGTAGAATCGCAGGTGCAAATGGTCAGAGACACGTTCGAATACTTAGGCATCATTCTCAACTTCAGCAAATCCGTCCTCACCCCGACTCAAAGAATAGAGTTCTTCGGAGCAGTTCTCGATGCCAATCAAGCGAGAGCATTCCTCCCAGAGGTGTGGCGTCTTGCCCTCTTGCAGATAATCAGCAGCCTTTGCAGTTTTCCAACCACCACAGCGAGGCAGTGCCTCAGGCTGCTGGGCCACATTGCATCCTGCACCTATGTGGTGCAGCATGCCAGATTGCGACTCAGGCCTCTGCAAGCGTGGCTCGCATCCGTGTATAGCCCACGCCGCGACAGTCTGGACATGGTGCTGACCTTTCCAAGGCATACCCTCAATTCCCCACGATAGTGGCTCGACCCCCGCATGGTGAGCACCAGGGTCCCTTTCCACCTTCCCCAGCCCACCTTGACTCTGGTAATGGATGCATCTGCACTGGGTTGGGGAGCGCAACTCGGAAGCCTGACAACTCAGGGCTTATGGCAAGTAGAGGAACTGGCTCTGCATATCAACATCAAAGAGCTCAGGGCGGTCCACCTTGCATGCCAAGTGTTTCTGCCTCACTTTCAGGGTCAGTGTGTAGCGGTGCTCACAGACAATACCATGACTATGTTTTATATAAACAAGCAAGCCGGAGCCCGATCGTCTCCTCTCCGTCAGGAAGCCCTCCTACTGTGGGAATTTTGTCTAGCCCACTCCATCCTTCTCCAAGCTTCATTCATTCAGAACGTGCTGACGGACAGCCTGAGCAGACGGTTCCTTACGCATGAGTGGTCGATTCATCCGGACATCATCCACTCAATCTTCCGCAGTTGGGGATTTCCCTGAATCGACCTGTTCGCCATGCAGGCCAACAGGAAGTGTTCAACCTTCTGTGGATCTCATCCTGGATCACGGCGTTTATTCACGCTTGTTATGACTTGGCGAAGGTTCCGCCACCTGCCGTTACGTCTCACTCCACCAGGGCGCAAGCCTTGTTGACAGCCTTCCTGGCCCACGTACCTCTTCAGGAGATCTGCAGGGCTGCCACGTGGTCTTCAGTGCACACCTTTATGGCGCACTACACCATTGTCCACCAATCTCAGAACGATGCGGCCTTCAGCAGAGTGGTTCTTTGATCTGCAATACCTTGACTCTAACCCCGCCTCCGAGGTACGGCTTGGAAGTCACCTAACTGGAATTGATATGAGCAAGCACTCGAAGAAGAAAAAACGGTTACTCACCCTTTTTGTAACTGTTCTTTCGAGATGTGTTGCTCATATCTATTCCATTCCCCCCCACCTTCCCCTCTGTCGGAATAGCCGGCAAGAAGGAACTGAAGGGGGTCAGGCCAGCAGGGTCGTATATAGAGCGCCATACCGGTGCCAATCCAGGGGGCTCCACAGCTGGCCCGACGGGTAGCTGCTAGGGAAAAGTTTCCGACAGCCGTGCACGCGGCATGCGCACATACTTACTGGAATAGATACGAGCAACACATCTCGAAGAACAACAGTTACAAAAAGGGTGAGTAACCATTTTTTATATATGGTAATAAAAATGTCTGTTATCAACTGAACAATCAAATCATTAAGCTTAGCTGGTTTCATGTAATCACATATTTTGTCCAATTTAACTTTAGAAGGGGAATATATTCTACAATAATGGAATATATTTTTCTGTGCCTTTAAAGATGCAGAATGCTTATTGCTGGTTCTTGCTGTTGGATGGCTCTTGTTATCTCCAGCAAAGTTACTTGAGGGAGTCCTGGTGTCATTCTGAGGAAAGTAGGAGCTGAAATAAGAAAGTCTTGCAGGGAGAAACCTGAGGCTGAAGGTTGGCTTTTTTTCATGTTGTTTGAGTTACCAATAAAGCCAACCACCAAGAAGAAGGAAAATTTGGACTTTTGTTTGTATATTCTCTATTTAGGCCAGGATGGGAAGATGAGCTGCTGCAAATCAGTTTTTTCTGTTCCAATGCACTTAAAGTCTGGGATCATCTAAGGGAATGAAGCATATTAAAAGAAATACATTATTTAAGCACAAATAGCACATTAAAATATAATTATTATTATAAGCCCATTAAAAATCTGGATACACAATGCTTTTGCATAATATCTTTGTGATAAAAAATAATAATTTTAAAACTAGCTTTTCTAATGTCACTTTGTACTTAAACAAAGACTGTTGGAGAATATGGCATCCTTCTATGCACCATTTATAAAAAATAGAATTAAAAAAACAAAGAAACTTTGATTATAATGAACAGGCAGAATAATAAATGAAAATTTTAGGTCTATGTATAAAATGCAGTTGTTTATCTAAAATTAATCCATATCTCATAACTTTGAGAGCAGAATATATGGGTTGTTTTTCTTTGGCTCCATCAGAAATATTGTCCTCTAAATATTTACATTAATACATTAGAAACTTTGAAATAAAAGTGATATAGCTTCCTTGACATTTTTGCTGCTAAGCTTGGAGACTATAAAATTTTCAGCCTCTTACCTTACCTTGTATGAAGTTCATGAGCCATATTCTTACAGCTATTAACAGGTGGAGCTTAGGGTTAATTTATGACTCATTTATCCATGTTTATTTTTTCTCATGATTGAGCTTACGTATTTCTGGAGGAAGGCATAGGCCATAACGTATTCTATTCTAAAAGCTTTTATATACTATGTGTTTTTTCTGAGCTGGAATATTTTGTTTCTCTCATTGCACAAATCTAATACATTCTTCTTCTTCTTATTTAAGAAACTAAGGGAAAGATTGCTGTCTTGTCTTTAGGGATGCTTAGGAATGTAAGGGGGAGTAAGACCCGTCCACAACCCTTCATGACTCCCTGCATCTCCACTGCAGGATTATTTTAATTAATGCCATGGTTGGCACATGCAAATGGCTCCAAAGCATGGATTAAGAGGAAGGAGGAGAGAGAGAAAGAGAGGGAGTAACCGTGAAGTCCATGTTTCATCATTTTCACTTTTTGCCAGAAATTACTCTTGTATTATGGTACTCACTGATAATTTAAAAACAGATCCTGTGTGGTGCTTATAAATAATAGGAAAATGTTGCGTAAATGAGAGGAAGGTCCAGAGACCTGTTATTTGTGTGGTTAAGTCTCCAGGAGGCAGAGATAAAGAACTGATTGGAAAATATATTTAATTTGTAGCATTTAAGTCTTTCTTGTTAGGTATTTCTAATATGAATTTTTAGTGACAAGCTTACTTGGATTAAGCAAAGTGTGTTTTAAAACTATATGTCCAAGACTGTTTCTAACATGACAGAATTCAAAGAAACGTTGCTAAAAATTGCATTATATCATGTAATACATGTATTCAGCTAAATGTCATGTGAAATATTTGGATCAAGAGAGAGCCCATTCTATTAATTTGTTGGCACATAGTCTTTTCATGATTTTATGACACCTGCCACAATTTGCAACTGGATGACTATTCAAAGTGTAAATGATTTTTCAACTATCACAAGAAGTATTCCTAAGTGTTTTCTGATTTATTTAAATGAGAAACAATAGCATTTTTTAATTTTATTTTATCAGGCAGGAAGCACTGCTTGCTGCAATCAGTGAAAAAGATGCAAACATTGCCTTGCTTGAACTGTCTGCTTCAAAGAAGAAGAAGACTCAAGAGGAAGTAATGGCTCTTAAACGAGAGAAAGACAGATTAGTGCATCAGTTAAAACAGCAGGTGGGAGAACATTCATTTTACTCTTCTATTGGGGGCTGCGGCTTGTTGGTATTTTCATTTTCACTGTTTTATTCTAACCTCATATTGAAAGTCTTCAAGCCAAGCCTACCTTGTACCAGCAGCTGTGCAAGGTAGGGTAAGAATAGTGTAAATGTTGCTGTATTATTACTTAATTGATGGCTGTAGTATTTAGATGCATGTTTGCTTGGCTCATGTTATATGCAGCCAACACACTTTCTGTTTTCCCTCTTCCATAAAAGCTGCCACCTTCGTCATCACAAAAGACATCAAAGAGCAGATGCATCGCTTCGAAGCTGTTTAGATATGTGTACATTTGTAGTAAGTAGTTATTTGTTCAGAAGGTTCCATGTTTTCTGAGAGGTTATCTGGAAATCATCATTGTGATTAAAACAAACCCCAAAATTAATAAAAATACTTTTATCTTTGTTATTATAAATACACTGTAGCAGATGAGTGCTTAGTTACAGGCTCTAGAAATAAATTTTGCTACATGAAAAACTCTGTAAATGTCATTTTATTTTCTACCTTACAAATGAGGAAAATTACCATAGTAAGCAGCATACAGTATCTTGGACATCTCCACTGATTAATTTCAATAATGTGAACACACATTGTACGCTGACTACTCTCTGATTTCATCATAGCACTTGTAGGTACCGTAGGCTCAATAGCAAGCCAGTGAGGGAAGGATGCTCAGATAACCTAAGTAGTAACTATCTGTGTCGTGTGTCATATGAGCATGTTGTCAAACACCTTCTCTCCTTTAGTAATGCTGAGCAAAGAGATGAGAAGGCTGTTTTCAGACCGTGACTGGTAGATAGTGTTGTATTTGGTGTTTTCCTTTGTTTGGTAGTGTCATCATTGAGTTTTGTGATTGTTACCTGAGAAGCAGGAAAATATCACAAGGCAAAGTCATACTCCCTTCAGCCTCTCAAAGAAATCAATCAGTGGGTCATTTCACAGGTGAGCATGCCATGTTAATACTGTAGTTAGACAATGTTATGATTCTTTATTCTGAACCATACATTGCATACTATAGGTTTTCATTCACTCAGCAACAGAAAATTAAGGAAAACCCTTGCTTCTTAGCTAAGTTCCCTATAGCTCTGACCTCATGCACCTAATCATTATAGCTTTTTCCCACAGGTCTATAGAAATAGGAAACAGCCCCTGAGCATGAACATATCATCCATTTGTGATGCTGACTTCATCACAGACATTGCTGCCAAGTACCTGGGTTCCAGCCATGATGCACATATGTCTCAGGTCAGTCAGCTATTTAGGAGACATTTCAGCCAATGCCATATACCCAGTAGATACATCAACATTTGTACTTTTTCATTCTTTTTACTTATTGATCCCAGGATTTCCCATGCTGCAGCCAAGCAGCATGGATTCAAACAAGGATAGGTTCTTTTTCTTTTCTTTCTTTTTTCTTTCTTTTTGTTAGATGATAGCAGATATTTCCTGTGACCACTTCAGATAAGTCCCTTCTTTCCTTCTCCTTCATCTTTCCTGACTGAAGAGTGAAATAATAGAGCACCTTACCTTTACAATGTTCGTCAACGATATTTTTGAAATGCTCTCTAGATACCTATACACATATTGGGGTATATCTCTTCAACTGATTTCTGTGAAAGTTTGCAAAACATCCATAATTTCCTTCAGCCACACTGTAGAAACAGATAGAAGCAAGAAGAAGGAGAAGAGAGTAGCTAGAGAAGCATTATTTTGGATAGTTTAGATTAGAAACCAAGTACTACATGCTACTTCACTATTTATAGCTTTTATACACATTAAATTGATGCCAAAATTACCTCGTTTTATTGTCCTGGACATCTCAAGAAGAAAGACAAAACACGGTGAATGTGGTTTAACTAGGCTGCAACTTTATTAAGTAAAACATCTGGGACTCCTCTGTGTAGGTCATCCTTCCTTCTGTAATCTGTGCAATCTGGGGGAGGGCTGATATCAGTCTTCATTGCAGGTCACTACTACCCTCTCCTCATGCAAGAGTTAAGGGTATAGGGAAAAGAGGTTGTCTCCTTGCTGTATCGGACATTAGAAACCCTGACCCTGTTCCCCACCTTTTTTAGGAGATGCGTAATCTGCTTCCAATTCTGATTTATCAGGGGAACCAGACCCTGTTGAACAATTAACTATGATGGGCATCTGCCAAGTTGTGACATTAATTTTACAACCTAACCTATCCACCAGGTCCCTGGGTGACTGAGAGGAGAAAGTATGGCAAAACAAAACAATAAAAAAGCCCAACCAAACAAAAAATAAAACCAAAACATCCTGCCCAGACCAATCTGGCAGTGAAGGAAATACTCCTTTCCAGTGCAGAAAGGTGACTAGATAATGTCAAATAGCAAGGCTACAAAAGCCAGTCCTACTCTATTCCCAAGTGAGGGAGATATTTCCTCCAAGGCACAGGATGGCATCTCAGGCAGGGGGACAGGCCTGTAAGACCTCCCACTGGGTGCACAGGAGCAAATAGGCTTACACTATACTCCTCTGTCTAGCCAATCAGCCAAGGAGCACACCTTGTCAGGCCCACAAAAAGGCTGGGTGCCCATGGGGGGTGGAGAGGAGGTCAGTCCTTGAAGTGGCCAACTTTTCCCCCCCATACTGTCTCAGAGAAAGCCTCCTCATCAGTGAGGCTGCAGTGAAAGTGGTAATGGGGGGAAAGGTTTACATGGGGACCCACTATCAATAGACTGAAGAGGTGTCGTTGAGAATCTCTTTAGCAGAACAAAGAGTAGACTTTTTTTTGTATCACAAAGAGACATCAGTAGGTGATAGCAAATGAGGTTAGAAATGGGTAATTTAAGGGTTCCAGTGCCTAGACTGTCTTTGCTCACAGGGAGTTTTCAGCTTCTGCCTTTTATGGTACTGTGTTCATTTCCTGTACAAGAATTCAACCATAGCTTGGGTAGCAAAGAATATGCATGAAACAGATTTATCTCCACATTGTATTGCTGCATGATCTATAACGTTCTGGTTATATCAATTCTTTTGCAGGATATTTCTTCATAACACTCATGCCACACTGGTACTTTCTACTGTGTGCCAGTATAAATAGAAATGTTTCTTTTTTCCCTTCTTTTTTATACCTTCCAATGGGAACCTTTGTGCTGCTCTTCAGGTTTTGGTCTAATGAACGCTAACTTTTTACTCTTTTCTGTTGAGCCTGCCTCTCATTTTACCTTCCTGTTAGACATATTTTAATATTACTGCTCCAAAAGAGAAAACAATAGTCATGTAATAAAAGCAGAAGCCCTCCCATATCACTTCTAGGTACAGACATGTGGTATGAATCAGGTACCAGGGGATAATTGCCAATCTCCTGTTTAAAACAGAATAGCTGATTTGTAATGATTCCAAAATGATATTACAGTTAGGGTTAGGTTGTGTTAGCACTTCCATTTACATCTCTGTTTTCAAAGATTAGTAACTTTAGCAAGCAAATAATTTGGTGTTTGAAATTAGATATGCTGGTTCTCTGTCAAGAGGTGGTTTATCTTTTAAAACTATAGAAATTTATTTGGCCTTTTTATGACTAACTTAAGAAAATACTGTTTGAATCAGCTGTTATTTTGAAAGTATCGAATATAGGCAAATCAGCTCAGCCTAAATAAAAACTGTCCTGAAACTTTGCCCAAAGTTCAAGATGCACCATTATATATCTCAGACCTGTTTCATTAGTTTTTTGCTTTCATTGCCATATTCTAAGGCTGGGTGGGGGGGTGTCTCTTTCTTTCTGTCTCACAAACATTCCCTGGCCCTGCTGTTGTCTTCTCCGGTGGCATCCCAGAATGCATAACACACCAGAGAAACTCTAGTGTGAAGCCCCAAAGAGCACAACATTGTGCACTGGGAGATGTGGAACCTAGCATGCCAGTCTGCTATACTGTCACTGAAGAATGATTGCAGTATCTCAGAAAGTCCTGATGCTACTGGTAGTGAAGGCCACTGTAATGTCTCTCTGGAAACTCCTGTTGCTTTTAATGGAGATGGGAAGTTGAAGTGTCTCATTTAGGAAATTCCTGTTTTTGATGAGCCACAAAGATCCTAAACTTCCACCAAAGAAATCTGCCCTGGGAGAAGGGAAAACCATAGAGGGTGATAAGAAGAAGGACTGTAATTCCCCCTGCCTTTCCAAGGAATCTTAATAATTGGTATGAGGAGCCCTGGAATAGCCTCCTGAAATCTCAAGTTTTTGGTGGGGGGACAGGGGACAGTCCTGTTGATGGGAATGAGATCCCTAGATTCTCTGATAAGGAGAAAATGTGAAGCCTCCCTCCTAATACCTCTGCCAGCAGGAGAGAGGGCCAAGGAGTTTCCCCAATATGTTCTGATCCGGGTTAGGCCTATGGAGGTAAGGTATGAGGGAAAGGTCATAGAACTTTAGTGGGGAGACCTCAAAATGTTTAGGGTCTCCTAAAATTCATTTAAAATGTCTAGGTGCTTATCTGGCAGGAACATCTAACCATTTGCAAATTCACCTACTGCTGCCGAAAACACTATACAGCAGAATCTGGTGACTCCCAGAGTGTGTAGTCATATAGGCATCCAAGATCTGCTTCATATTTAAAGAGATATGGGACTGTATGTAGTAGATTTTTATTATTGTGTTTTAACAGTTCAAGAGGTCAACTCTATTAAACTCAGTGGAGTAACCCAATGTATTGAGGTTTCTCATAGAGTTTTATTGTGATTGGATTAACGCCAAAAACCAGATTCTATCACAGTGCTGTAATGCATCACAGATTTACACTGAGATTGAATTGCCTAAATGCAAATGTGTCTGGATTTACCACAGGCTTACCCTGTGATAAACTGCTCTAATTGCTCTGATAGAGTCCTAAAGCATCATGGTGTATTTTGTACTTCAGATGGAAGCAGATTGGCTCTCCACAACACTTCCGCAAGATAGTTTCAAAAGAACATTAAGGGTGTACCACAAACTGATGAAAGCACAGAAATTCCCATGTGATGGAGAAAAGTACCATATGTTTTTCAATAGCTAGGCATAACAGGGCAGCACCTGAATAGCTTTCTTAATCAGCTCCATTGTGCCTACGAGGCCATATGTTATGCTTCCACCTTAACGATGAATTTCCTTCCTTTTGTCAGTCTGTGTCATAACCTTAATGTTATTTAATAGATTTTATTTTCAGTGTGAATTGTGTTATAACAAAGTCAATTCTTAGTAAAAAAAAATTGGAGAAAAACATCTACTTCCCATGTATGACAGGTTAGCCAGCTGCACCCTTTTCTTTTCTTGAAGTTTCATCCATATGTTGTCTTCAGTGCAAGTATTTGTCTGTTTGCAATACTTTAGAAAAGTAAATTTCTATATAACTGCTAATTAGGTCTAGGTTTTTTTTAAAAAGACATATAGTTGCACACACAAAATGCTTTCAAAATTTTACATACTATTTGCGAACATACTCAATTAAAAAACAAAAACAAGAAAAAAACAACAGATAATTGTACAAGCAAATTGATTATGGTAATTTGCATGTATAACTGCACTATTTGCATGTAGAATCATAGAAGAATCATAGAAGATTAGGGTTGGAAGAGACCTCAGAAGGTCATCTAGTCCAACCCTCTTCTCAAAGCAAAACCAACCTCAACTAAATCATCCCAGTCAGGGCTTTGTCAAGCCGGGCCATAAAAACCTCTACAGATAGAGATTCCACCACCTCCCTAGGTAACCCATTCCAGTCCTTCACCACCCTCCTGGTGAAATAGTTTTTCCTAATATCCAACCTAGACCTCCCCCGCTGCAACTTGAGACCATTGCTCCTTGTTCTGTCATCTCCCACAACTGAGAACAGCCTAGCTCCATCCTCTTTGGAACCTCCCTTCAGGTAGTTGAAGGCTGCTATCAAATCCCCCCTCATTCTCTTCTGCAGACTAAATAAGCCCAGTTCCCTCAGCTTCTCCTCATAAGTCATGTGTCCCAGCCACCTAACCATTTTTGTTGCCCTCCGCTGGACTCTCTCCAATTTGTCCATATCCTTTCTGTAATGGGGCGCCCAAAACTGGACACAGTACTCCAGATGTGGCCTCACCAGTGCCGAATAGAGGGGAAAAATCAGTTCCCTCGATCTGCTGGCAATGCTCCTACTAATGCAGTCCAATATGCCGTTAGCCTTCTTGGCAACAAGGGCACAGTGTTAACTCATATCCAGCTTCTCGTCCACTGTAATCCCCAGGTCCTTTTATGCAGAACTGCTGCTTAGCCAGTCAGTCCCCAGCCTGTAGCAGTGCATGGGATTCTTCCATCCTAAGTGCAGGACTCTGCACTTGTCCTTCTTGAATCTCATCAGATTCTTTTGGCCCAATCCTCCAATTTGTCTAGGTCATTCTGGACCCTATCCCTACCCTCCAGCATATCTACTTCTCCCTCCAGCTTAATGTTATCTGCGAACTGCTGAGAATGCAATCCATCCCATCATCCAGATCATTAATGAAGATGTTGAACCAATCCCTGGGGCACTCTGCTTGATACCGGCTGCCTACTAGACATCAAGCTATTGATCACTACCTGTTGAGCCCGACAATCTAGCCAGCTTTCTATCCACCTTATAGTCCATTCATCCAATCCATACTTCTTTAACTTGCTGGCAAGAATACTGTGGGAGACTATATCAAAAACTTTGCTAACGTCAAGATATTTCACAGCCACCACTTTCCCCATATCCACAGAGCCAGTTACTCATCCTAGAAGGCAATCGGGTTGGTCAGGCATGACTTGCCCTTGGTGAATCCATGTTGACTGTTCCTGATCACCTTCCTCTCCTTCAAGTGCTTCAAAATTGATTCCTTGAGGATCTGCTCCATGATTTTTCCAGGGACTGAGTTGAGGCTGACCAGTCTGTAGTTCCCTGGATTCTCCTTCCCTTTTTTAAAGATGGGCACTATTTTTGACTCTTTCCAATCATCTGGAACCTCCCCCGATCGCCATGAGTTTTCAAAGATAATGGCCAATGGCTCTGCAATCACAAAAGCCAATTCCCTCAGCACCCTCGGATGCATTAGATCCGCCCCCGTGGACTTGTGCATGTCCAGCTTTTCTAAATAGTCCTTAACCTGTTCTTTCACCACTGAGGGCTGCTCACCTCCTCCCCATACATGTACTGTCACACTAATTATGTGTGTGAAATAGGTGGGCCTTATGTGTATAACACTCTCTTTAATGTCTGTTCTAATATTTAATTTAAAAAATGATTTATTTAAGGTTGTGGGATTATTATTATTATTTATTATCATCCTGGCTAGGAGGAAGAGATTAAACCCCATTAAAATTCTAGCACAGTTACATTAAATAAACAAATAAATAAAGCAACCTTGCTAAAATGGATTCCTGTACACTTTCTGAATTATACCTGCTGTCAGAAAGAACTCAGTTTGACTTTCAGATTCCAATTTTATTTTGCAATTAGAAAAACCTATTATTGTTTGTAAATTGAGTAAATTTGCTTTGGAAACTGTTGAAAGCCAATAGATACTGAACTTGCAAAATCTATTTTTCCACACTCACTTTTTAGGTGATAACCATGCTTTAAAATCAAATGATAAAATAAAGGCTTCATTTTAAAAGAAAAATGTGTGTGTTCTCTTTTCAAATATCTCTATCAGTTGAATAATATTTTTTTTTAATTGACAAATTTACTAATTTGCTATGAAAGTGTCTGGCAGTTGGCAAAGCAAATCATAAGTGCAGGCTAAACTAAAAGTAAATAAAACAAAGTATAGAATATTTATGTTTAGAGGATTCATTGCAAATTTCACATCTTTGGTGCTTTTTAAATATATAGGGCTAAATTATGGCTCTTAGAGCCATGTAGTGGGCTGTCTCTCTGACTAGTCAAAGTACTCCAATGGTAGTGCAGACTTAATGCTTCCAAGCATACTGGCTCAGCATCAGGAGTTGCTAGACCTGTACAAAAATGTAGCATTTCCCATGCTAGGCAGTGAATGGAATGGAGTGAAGCAATAGCTTGTCATGTCTCCTTTCACTCAAGAAGCACAACCAACACCCTAAATACTTTAAATAAACTAAGTATTTGCATAAACAAATGAGAATATTACAACACATTGTAAATCTCTGGACCTACATTAATGGAGACACATATTGAGTATCAAGATATTATTTTATGCCTGAACTTGTCATAAAATGTGTAATACACACACAGAATCCTTCTGAGATATTCCATTTAAAAGACCAGTGAATGTCTATGTTGCAGAAAATGTATTTGTTTATAACAGGTCTCTCTGTATTGTGTCATTTTGATAACTGTAGGTATGTTACTTAACTTCTCTGTGTCACAATTTACCCATCTGCAGAAACAGCGATAATAATGTTCACCCATGTGGTGCACTTTGAGATCTTTGGCTGACAGATGCCACCATTTAAGTGTAAAGAATTATAGATAGTTATTATAGAGCTGAAACCAAATATTTGTTATGTAGGAGTTTAAATCAAAGTGAAGCACAATGAAACACCAGCAACTGAACAGATAGGAGCATTCTGATGGTTTTACTTGTGTATACTAAAGTTGAACGCTTGATAGGGGCCTCAATGTTTGTGTGAGGTTTAAAAGAGCTTTCAGAAATAAAGTATTAACCCACCACTAGGTCTGTGGTTGACTGATTGTATAATATGTCTAATCATCCTAGCAAGGATTCCTTTTGAGTATTCAGAGATAGTTATTGTTAGTGACATTTGTACAATGATGCAACCCTTCATGAAATAATTAACCTAAAGCCCATTATTAAAAAAATCTCAAGGGATTTTTTTTAAGAACAGAAGATATTCAATGTTCCTGATTTATCCTGAACTCAGATACTGTGAGTAAATTTCCCAGTTGTCTCTTTACACTTTTGGGATGTTCAGCCAAAAACGTAAGTGGAATTGGCCAAATTGAGAGGTTTTCCAACTCCTTGAGAGCATTTTATTCTTCTTCTCCAAACAAGAAATTAGAAACCTTTCCAACATTTTTGAGACTGCAGGTGTACGGGATATTCTGGCCAGAGGCAAAACTGGTGTTTGGCAGTGTTCTCTAACCTATTAGTTCATTGTTTCATATTTCAGCACATGAACATATTGCTGATGGAATAAACAGTGTGAGAACCAATCAAGGAACTTGTAATATCGCAACAACGTTAACCGCTAGCAATGTTTTCTCTTTCAAGCAATCCATAGAAGTATTTCTTACTATGAGCTAGAGCGGGTATATGTGCAAATAGTGCTTACCGCAACACCAGAGAAAAATGAAAATGAAAGAAATATATTGCATTATACAGCTTAAGTACATAAAAAATAGTGTTAATGTGACATTACGGGGCTGAAATCAAGAACTCAAGTCAGGAAATTCCATTAATTAGGGTTTTTCTTGCAACATTCATTCAGCTATATTGCGTACATCCTGTATATTTTATTATATATATTAGAAATATAAATAGTAATAGTATATTTATATTTAACAAGGAAAACAGGAATAGAAATTGCTACATATGTATGATGTGACCAAGTTAGTGTTGCAGCTCAAAACATCATTTTTTGGAATTTCAGACTACTGGGTTCTGCATTTTGCAACTTTAATGGTACATTAATGCTACCTTACTGGATTTAATTTTCCTAATTTTTAAGGAATGAGGGGACAAAATATCTAGTGTTCCTTTTTTACATCCTCTGCAGAGATCACCAGCTGAAATCTTGCCCCGCTTTATTACTTTCAAGCAGAATGCACTTTTGTGTACTCGCTTTAAAATTTGGCCCTTAATGACTTTTTTGCCTCGGTTTCCTCATCAGTCAAATGGAGACAGCAAGACTTAATTATGTCACAGAGTTGTTGATAAATTAAATTAATGTGTGTAAAGTTCTTTAAGTTCCTCAGGTGGAAGATGTTATAGAAATGAAAAGTATTACTACTATTAGTATCATCATCCCAGATCTTTATTAGAGGAGGACTTGGCAGAGTGCTGGACCCTATTCTCCATAATTTTTCATCAGGGGCTTGTAAGGAAATGCATATATATGCTATAGTCTTTCATTTCTTTTGAAAGTGATGTAATTCTTATTTTAAAGTGGTTGAAATTTTTGTGAACAATGGCCAACTGTTCCTCACCTCAACTAAGCATATTTCCTGAAAGAAACTGACTCTTAAGTATTTTTCTCACACAAAAAGTTTAAATAACGTTAGTTATGACACAAACTAACAAAATCAAAGACCCTGGGGTGAATGTTCAGAACAGTGTATAGTGTGTGGATTTAACCAACCAACAACTTCACTGGGAGTTATATTGTCCAATTCTACTCACCAAAGTCTGTGACTGTTTTGCTGCTGACTCCATTCTGTCGGGACAGGAGGGGTTTCCAAGTGAACTGGTATTCTTGGTCATAATTATATACACATCTGAGACCTTTGTAATGCCAGGATACAATGTTGAAAGTTAAGGATCAAAGTCCATATTTGCAACCAGCCTCCCCAGTTGCAGGCATATCTGTTCACTGTGCTGGAAAACAAGAACAGAATGTGGAAATCAGTATTTGCAGTATTTACTCTACCGTCTCTAGTCTTTCTGTCATAGTAACAGTATCTTATATTATGAAAACTTCAAGATGTGTATTACTAACTGAAGCAACTACTTGATGTTATGGCTGTAACCTTTATTCTCCCTTCCACTTATGTTTGTCACTATCTTTCATAATAGTGGCCTTAATTCAGCAGTCTTTAAGCCTTTAAGCACATGAGTACTCCCACAAACTTACTTTCTAATATTTTTTTATTTTTCTCAGTCATGAAGTTTACTTGTCACTAATGTTATTCACTTTCCAGTGTGCACAATATTTTACTTTGTTTTATTATGGTAGGCTTGTTTTAAATGATGTGCAAATCTTTGTTATATATTAGTCCATCACGTAAATCAATCCTAGAATACAAGTTCATGGTTAGATCGTGTTTCGTGGTAATGCTAGTTACTCCAGAAGAGGTATTTAGGGACAGGGCTGTGTTGAGAGAATATCTGCTACACCTACTCAAGAGATGTAGCAAGGGCTAGCCCTTCTCACAATCTCCCCAGCACCTTTGGAAGTTTTATGTTTTAAAAGGCATAATAGCTCCAGATGCACCTGCTCGGGTGTTGTGCCTCTTTCCCTCTTCTGTTCCACTCAAGCTCAGGAGTCATAATTGAGCCTTTTTACCAAATGTTCCACTGAGATGGAAAAAAAGCTGCTTCTTTTTTTTCTTGCCTGGCGTAGAAACTGTGATGGGTGGACCTTGTAGGAATTGTGAACCTGGTATGCAAGCCAACACACACTGTTTCTAGTCAGTCCTCCTTTAAAACGGATCACCACCTACTTCTCAGCATTGTCCTTATTGAGGGTCCTAAATCCTTGATGAGCCATAGAGATGTCTAGTGCAGGGGTCGGCAACCTTTCAGAAGAGGTGGGCCGAGTCTTCATTTATTCACTCTAATTTAAGGTTTCGTGTGCCAGTCATACATTTTAACGTTTTTAGGAGGTCTCTTTCTATAAGTCTATAATATATAACTAACTATTGTTGTATGTAAAGTAAATAAGGTTTTTAAAATGTTTAAGAAGCTTCATTTAAAATTAAATTATAATGCAGAGCCCCCCGGACTGGTGGCCAGGACCCGGGCAGTGTGAGTGCCACTAAAAATCAGCTCATGTGCCGCCTTCAGCACGTGTGCCATAGGTTGCCTACCCCTGGTCTAGTGATACTCTTTTTCATTGGTGATCTTCTCAGTTTAAACTTGTGCTATAACTTCTGTAAAGCCACAGAAGCCACAATTAACTTTGTTCAAGCAAGTATTTCAAAATTAATTGAGGTTTAATGTATGGTTCTCTGGGCTAGCCAAAAGGCTGCTGTTTAGGCAATCGACTGAAACTGGGAAGATGTAGCTTTTGGTTTGGCTGGAAGGATTGGGAAAGGATGTTACAAGTCCCAAGTGTTACCATTTTTGCCCTGAAAATGGAAAACATTTGCATTATATTAAAAAAATCATGAATCTCCATTAAAATATATTTTTCTCCACAAGGCATTTATGAAGCATAAATAGAGAAATTCATTCAGGTCTATTATTAAGTTTTCAACTATGATAAAGCTTAATGAAGGCAGGCTGTACTTTAGGTAGTGTCTATTTGATCTTATACGCAGAACTAATGACTAGTCATTTAAAGTATATTGTAAATTAATGGGTCTCAAATTTAGCTACCCCTATTATACATTTAGTTTTAAAATGTTCCTGTGATATTGGACCAAACTATCACGTCCGCAAACAAGAACTGGTAATAGATAGAGTGCCTTAACAAAAAAAGCCAAGCAGTGTTGTGATGTCTCTTTGCGCTCTCTCTGCTACCCATCTCTATTCTAATAAACCAACAATGGGTTGAAATTGATATTTCCTTTCTCAATTGTTTCTTGTCTACTAAGGAAAAAATCCAGTACTTTCCACTTGAGTTGTATACTTTACATGGTGCAAGTAGGAGAGCTGAACCCAAAAATGAAACAGCAAAAATTAAGTGTATCATACAGATTTTACAAGACATGGGAAGACAATTGGTACTATTAGCCATATAGTTGCAGCATTAAAGGTCTTGGTTTGCTACTGTAGCTTCCGATTCATGTCTGTTTTTAAATAATTATTGGGGGGAATTATCCTGTTAAAGAGTTATTTCCTGTCATTGTAAAATATCAAAAAGAGACCTACCATCTTATATTGCTTGTCTGCTTTTAGTAGGACCTGGCCTGAAATGTCCCCAGGCAGCTTCTATTCCAGAGCTTTAATTATGCTTTTTAACCTACTTCTTTGTGTCTGTGTTCTTACATACTTCTTTGTAATTACCAAGTTTAGTAGTGGGACTCAGACAAATACTTTTAGCATGACTTTAACCTATACATTACTGACTATGCTGTATTATTACAAGATATTTCCTGTGCTTTGAGTCATGCTGTTAATTCACAGAACTTGAAAAGGTTTAGAAGACGCAAGCTGCAAATGTAGTGAACCACAACAGAAAAATCAAATGGACCATGTTCAGATCAGAATAACTTTATTCAATCACAAGTGTCATGAAAGTTGAAATTTGGCCTCAGTACTTCAGATAAGTATTTGCCTGGCACTTGGAATCGCAGTCTGTCTCAGTCTGCCAAGTTTCTAATATCCCAGCTGGTGTTTGTGACAGGACTATTACCCTTCAGCATTTAAAAGAGAGAGACTTATTAGGCACTCTGTCTTGTCTCAGGATAAGTCAGTCACATTTTGGAATATTGCATGGCGACAGGTGTCACAGCTGTTAATATCAGTTAAATAATATTTTATGCAAAGCTTGTCTGCCGCTGTTCAGCTATTTCAATGATCAAATCAAAGTCTCTGACAGAGTCCACTGGGGGGCAGAGGGAGGGAGGAAACCAATCCCACCTACTTTCCATTCATCATTTCTAGCAATCTTGAATGGAGAGATTGTGCCTAACTTGCTTTCAGGTGGTTAGGCAGACAGACTGCTTTGCTTGAAGGTTTATTTATGCCATCCAGACCTCTTTTGGCTCATGCCATGTACTTCCCCCAGGATCCTTTCTGCATCACATACTTACTCTTTGAGCTCTACCCCATGACATACCTTGGTTTAACTTTCAAATTAGCAGTTAACTTTAAAAAAAATCTGCAAACTGTTCCATCACTTTTAAAACAGCTAATTATTGTGGGCTCATTCTGCTTATATTTCCTAGAATTTTTCTTGCATGATAAATTGTACTTCCATTTCTGGTACAGAATCTGCCAACATTTTTCTCTCCTAAAATATTACTACACAGTTAATCAGGGATCTAATTTGGGTCTCATTTGCAGCTGTGTGAGACCTTGGATGAAGGTTGGCCTTTAAGAGAACTAAGGTATTCCTCACAATTATTCCTTACTCCTATTCTCAAGCACTTTGGACCTTGATGACAGAAATTTCTGCTCAAGCACACATCCACCAATGATTGGGCTCTACTAAGCTGACTAGGTAGCAAGTGTGAAAAATCGGGACAGGGGGTGGGGTGTAATAGATGCCTATGGAAGAAAAAGTCCCAAATATCGGGACTGTCCCTATAAAATCAGGACATCTGGTCATCCTACACTCTACTAAGTTTTCTACCAATTGTCCATGTTAGTGGACCCTCTAGATATCATGCAGGCTCTGTTTAATATAGACTGGGATATGGATGGAAGGAAAAGAACACAGAATTTGTCTGTTCCTATAGACCAAAGCACCACGGATTCCTACACTTTACCTTGGTAAAAGAACATTTCTAATTCTTATATCCATGCTCAGAATACTTTGCCAACTGCAGTCAAAGTTAATTGTTTCTCAAGTCACAGCACAGGAATTGGAAGTAGGATAGCCAAACCCGTCTTCAATAAAATGGCATGCCTCTGCATCTATCTTGACCAGCACACTTCTCATCAGAAATCATCTATTGCATGAGTAAGAGAAACAGCACCCTTATTATTCAGTCTGGAGTTAGAACTCTGAAAACAAAAAACAAAAAAACCCTCTCAAATTTATTATACCTGCAGTGCTTTATGCTATATTCCAAGATTAAAAAACTATGTTAAAATGAAGTTAAGGTTGAGAATACATATCAGTAACTTAAAGGTAAGAAAACATTACAGAGATGTTATAATTATCCCAAACCATTAATTACAAACCCAGGAAATTCAGAGGCATTTAAAAGAAATCCAGACATGTTAAAGTTTCAGAGTAGCAGCCGTGTTAGTCTGTATCGGCAAAAAGAACAGGAGTACTTGTGGCACCTTAGAAACTAACAAATTTATTTGAGCATAAGCTTTCGTGGGCTACAGCCCACTTCATCGGATGCATAGAATGGAACATACTGGAGATCTTGTAGGTGTTTGTCTGAGGGATTGGAGCAAATGTGGTTGTATCTTAGAGCTTGGCTGTAGACAATGGATCGTGCGGTGTGTCCTGGATGGAAGCTGGAGGCATGTAGGTAAGTATAGCGGTCAGTAGGTTTCTGGTATAGGGTGGTGTTTCTGTGACCATCGCTTATTAGCACAGTAGTGTCTAGGAAATGGACCGCTTGTGTGGATTGGTCTAGGCTGAGGTTGATGGTGGGATAGAAATAGTTGAAATCATGGTGGAATTCCTCAAGGGCTTCTTTTCCATGGGTCCAGATGATGAAGATGTCATCAATGTAGCGCAAGTAGAGTAGGGGTGTTAGGGGATGAGAGCTAAGGAAGCGTTGTTCTAGTCACCCAGACAAACTTAACTCTGCCCTGTAGTGATGCCATCCAATAATCATAAGCTCATGATTAATGCATTTTAGCATTTGTGATCCCAGACTAAATAAAAGTGATTTTCAAAGAAACGTTTAAATATTCCCTCCCATAACACTGGTCTACAATTTTTGAGAAGTCGTCTGCTTCAGAGATAAAATGTGCTATTTATTATGTATTTTGATGTGCTGAATTCAAATATGACAATTAAAACAACTGATTGGCTACTGTTTCTAAGATATTTAAGTTTTTACATTTTATGTCTATGTATATTGTGTAGATAGTAGAGTTTTAATCATAAATTGTAAACCTAGGTCTTTTCATGTGTTTATGGTTGCTTTACATGATAATATTTCACCTCTCCTGTTTATGTAACACTTTAAAAATCAGCAAAATGGTTATATAAATAAAATTTATTATGAAACAAAAGGCAAAAAACTATTCTGTACATAGTTTAGTCCTATTCAGTGTCTACTCGGCGCTTCTTGGCTTGTCTCTTGTATTCATTAAATGGAGCATCTCTTGTCACTGTCCAGCAATAGTCTGCAAGCATTGATGGCTCCATTTGCCCTGATAGCGTTTCTCCATTGTTGCAATGTCCTGGTGAAATCGCTCACCGTGCTCGTCGCTCACTGCTCCGCAGTTCGGTGGAAAAAAATCTAGATGAGCGATTTTTGTATCTTTAGTGACATGTTGCAACCAAGGCTTTTGTTGGAGCCTTGAGAGGTTTTCCACCAACAACCTGTAGTTGTCTGCCTTGTTGTTTCCGAGAAAATTTATTGCCACTAACTGGAAGGCTTTCCATGCCGTCTTTTCCTTGCCACGCAGTGCATGGTCAAATGCATCATCTCGAAGAAGTTCACAAATCTGAGGACCAACAAAGACACCTTCCTTTATCTTAGCTTCACTTAACCTTGGAAATTTTCCACGGAGGTACTTGAAAGCTGCTTGTGTTTTGTCAATGGCCTTGACGAAGTTCTTCATCAGACCCAGCTTGATGTGTAAGGGTGGTAACAAAATCGTCCTTGATTCAACAAGTGGTGGATGCTGAACACTTTTCCTCCCAGGCTCCAATGACTGTGGGAGTGGCCAATCTTTCTTGATGTAGTGGGAATCTCTTGCACGACTATCCCATTCGCAGAGAAAACAGCAGTACTTTGTGTATCCAGTCTGCAGACCAAGCAAGAGAGCAACAACCTTCAAATCGCCACAAAGCTGCCACTGATGTTGGTCATAGTTTATGCACCTCAAAAGTTGTTTCATGTTGTCATAGGTTTCCTTCATCTGGACTGCATGACCAACTGGAATTGATGGCAAAACATTGCCATTATGCAGTAAAACAGCTTTAAGACTCGTCTTCGATGAATCAATGAACAGTCTCCACTCATCTGGATTGTGAACGATGTTGAGGGCTGCCATCACACCATCGATGTTGTTGCAGGCTACAAGATCACCTTCCATGACGAAGAATGGGACAAGATCCTTTTGACGGTCACGGAACATGGAAACCCTAACATCACCTGCCAGGAGATTCCACTGCTGTAGTCTGGAGCCCAACAGCTCTGCCTTACTCTTGGGTAGTTCCAAATCCCTGACAAGGTCATTCAGTTCACCTTGTGTTATGAGGTGTGGTTCAGAGGAGGAGGATGGGAGAAAATGTGGGTCCTGTGACATTGATGGTTCAGGACCAGAAGTTTCATCCTCTTCCTCGTCTGACTCAAGTGAGAATGATTCTGGTGCATCAGGAACCGGCAGTCTTTCTCCGTGGGGTACTGGGCGTATAGCTGATGGAATGTTTGGATAATGCACAGTCCACTTTTTCTTCTTTGACACACCTTTCCCAACTGGAGGCACCATGCAGAAGTAACAATTGCTGGTATGATCTGTTGGCTCTCTCCAAATCATTGGCACTGCAAAAGGCATAGATTTCCTTTTCCTGTTCAACCACTGGTGAAGATTTGTTGCACAAGTGTTGCAGCATATGTGTGGGCCCACCTCTTGTCCTGATCTCCAATTTTGCAGCCAAAATAAAGGTGATAGGCTTTCTTAACCATAGTGGTTATACTGCGCTTTTGTGATGCAAAAGTCACTTCACCACAAACATAGCAGAAGTTATCTGCACTGTTCACACAAGTACGAGGCATCTCTGCTCACTTTGGCGAAACAGAAATGTGTCCCTTTGCAAAATCAAACACTGACAAATAAGAGAGCACGACACTGTATGATTTCTAGAGCTGATATAGGGCAATTTGTTCAGCAGAGTGATGTAAGCTTTGTTATGATTGCATCATCCATGACTTCTAGGAATAACATGATGCAATTCATATCATGTATGACGCAATACCAGCTTCAGATTGCATCATTCATTGTTTTGCCTAAAAAGCAAGTACTGTCCAAACCCAGTCATAGATTTATTCATAGATCCAGTCAAAGATGTATTTTAGTCATTTCTGGTTTAAATTGAGATCCCTTCCCTTTATAACTCACTTATCCTCCGCCATTCCCAAGTCAAGGGTCGTATATACTGACCCAATAGCATATCTTGAAAACTAGAGCCAATCAACAATTTTAAGCATCATTTTCATTCTCAGTGACCCAGAATTAGTAAAGTTTGACTACATTTATTTCAGAAGCATTTTGGCTGTAGAGCAGTGTAATAATTACAGCATCCCTGACATCTTTTATTTGCCCTTCTGCTGTTGAGCTGTATTCACTACCTTATCTTCATCTTAACATAGCTTTTATCTTGGAATTTTCTTCTTTATAAAAAAATTATTAAAAATATAATACATGAGCAATAAATAAGAAACCCAGAGAATAATACTTCTAATTATGTCAAGATACGTAGTATGAGCCTTACATCTTACATAGAGACCAACAAGCTCTACAGGAGAGGGGGGGATCGTAGTCCCTGCACCTCAATGTCTCTGAAATGTATATTACTGCCTCAGTTTTCCCGACACATCTGCCTCAGTGTGCCATTGGGGGCCTTTCAAGCACTGATATCCAAGTTAATATACAGCTACAGAACCTCGAAAGAACAGTGACAAATGGGCCAAATAAACTACCAGTGAGAAGTCTTGACATGTGACCAGTCCATCTCATTGCAACCCTATAGAATTGTTGCATGTAAATTAGCTACAGATGAAGGATGGTGATTGGTTGAATTACTTCTGTTACAATGGCACCACTTAAGAGTTATGTGAGATGACCTGATGTCTGTAGCCTGTATACGCATAACAATTACATAGAACAATAATTAACAATAAACATTAATAAGTTGGCTTATCGCCCCAAAATGTCAGTTCTTTGACCTTTTGAATCTCATGATGCCTTTCATAGATCTACGTTGAGATTTTTTAAAGCTAACTAGAAGATTTGGACACGTATCACTCATTCATTTTCATCAGCTTTTTTTATTTCCAATCTCCTAGTCAGCTAGCCTTGCAAATCTCAACCCTGGTGTTTTGGGGCTAATGTTCATTTTTGGCTCCTGTTAAAAATTTTCTTGATGGAATTCAGTGCTTGATTCCATGGATATCATAATATTCTTAGCCCACACCATTAGGCAATCCTTTCTCTTGACGAGGGAGGAATTGCCACATTCAGTTCAAGGAAGTCCCTTTGGCAGAGTTATTTTCCGAAGGGGTACTGCTGATGACATTTTATGGACTAAGGTTTTATTCTGAGTCATTTGTTGATCCAAGGAGTATGTTGTTATAAACAGGAAAAAAAATCAACAGTTTAGAATTGAAAGATGTCTCAAAAGATTTTTCATAGCTTTGTAAGGGTATCTGTGTTGCTTTAGCCCAGGTGCATTCACAAGCAATGAATCCACACTCAAAGAATCCATAACTACAATTGGAAGGTTAAACAAAAAATTACCAAAGCCACAAGACTCAGCTTAACTCATGTAGAAGGGACCCTGCTTAAGTGTCATATCTAGCTGGTAAATTAAACCTAGTATTTGATTGTCGCAATGACAGAGCACTTATCTGGGGAGATGGAGCTCTCTAATCAGTGATAATATATTCAAAATTAAATGGTTCAGGATCTGAAGATAAATGGCAGTTAGGTTGAACATGTTTGCAGGGCCTGTCAAACTGGCATTTGAAGTTACCAATTTTGATTCCAGAAACTCACAAGACTAAATGGTAAGCAAGCAGCAAATTAGAACAAATAAGTAGAAACTTGCCAAAAAGTAAAATAAAAATAAGAAATTGGACTTCTGTTTTGCCAAACTTTTGGAAGCTCAGGCTCTGCAGACACCATCTTAAATGCTATTCTATTGCCACTTCACTAATCCTTAGAAGTCACCATAATGTTCATTTAAAAAGTCATAACTATTTCACAAAGTATTTCCATAGTTTTATTTCAGGAGTAATGGACATTTGTATTCAGTCTACATGTTGGAGCACAGTCTGGATTCCTTAGCTTATAAATACATACTGTTTACATAGGCTTCTTCATTTCATGCATACTCTTACAATCCTTGAAGAGGTTGTCAGTTGACAAGTAAGATAAATTGGTTTAGTGGACTTTACAAGTGTTTAAAGCTAAGTAAAGTGTGTATTGTCCAGTATTTAATTAAATGTAACTTTGTCAGGCTACAAATCAGTTACAGAAGTGTCTTCCAATAGGCAGTTAATGTTTTCTGTGTCTTGCACAAACAAGAAGCATTTGAGATTCTTCACTTGTCTGCAGTTGCTAGCAGTTTACAGTGTATGTGTAAAAATGCTGTTCTAAGACAAAATACTTGATTTTATTTGGAGATGACAAGTGTTGGATTTAGTTGACTTGTTTAGGAAAACTTTTTAACTGTTATCCAACCAAATTTAGTCCTGGAGTTCTCAGTGCAAGTACTACTGAAAAAGCAGTTGGTGTTGTACACATACACTAGGTCTGAACTGGTCCCATTGATCTATACAAATTCTGGAAATATTTTGATTCTTTATTTGAGCTATGTACTGTAAAGTATCTTATTTCAATTCTTATATAGGGGATTTCAAAGCTAAAAGGGATGTCACTTGTTTTCCAAAATTAATTTCTTAAATAAGAAAGACTAAATTAAGCCCTCTACTAATAATAAACCAATAAGAATAATACTTTGCACTTTTATAGCACTTGTCATGTAAAGTTCTCAAAGTACTTTATGAAAGTGAGTAAATATTAGGATCCCTATCTGTATTAGCATCCACAGAACAAAGATTTTGTAACTTGCCCAAAGTCACACAAGTCCATTGCAAATTGGAACTAGAATGCATGTGTCCAGATTTCCAACTCCTTGTTTTAATCATCAGTCCGCATTGCCTGCAGTGTAGCAGTAGACTTTATATCTGCCTCCCCACCACCTTACATAAAAGAAATAAGCTATAGTAGGGGAATATTCTGAAAATATTTCAAATTCCATTTGGTGAGGAGAGATGGGGGAGAAAATCCAAAGGTAAGTAATAGCTATTGAACGATATTATCTCTATAAATCCCTTAGCAACAAATCTTGCTATTTTTTTCTTCATTTAAACCACATTTGTGAGAGTTTTATTGTTAACTTGATCCAGATGACTGATCAAAGCATAGTTCCCTATTGCTACTTTGCTAAAATATTTTTTTAAAGACAGTTTTAATATTACAGTTTTACAGCTACAGATTGCTGTTAAGCTATTGAGTCTATTACCAGTCAATCAAAGACTTTCATTTCGTTTCAGTAGATCCTTGCTTAAATGCCACTGAATCTTAGGAGGACATGAAATATCTGTCAGTTTTCCTTTAGAGGCTAGTCATAAATTCTTTAGTAAATGGATGAAATTTCAGTTACCCCCACCATGTGTGACTTTGGAAACTCAACAAATAGCAATGTTGAATGATCAAAGATAATTGCTTCAAGCCTTAAAGGTTATTATACTTATGTATCTTGATGTTAGCTGCTTTTAATTTCTCTTTCATTCATTTATTACATAACCATATCACAGAAGGGATGCACCCACCACTGTATTTACTCAATAAATTATTAACTTCTTAAGAGTAAACAGTTTTGGCAAGTTTATATTGTTCAGGCTAAAACTAGTTATCTTTGTTGTAGATACAAAATACAATATATTAATTAAATGTATGTTCAGGCTTTTCATCTATTTTCATTATAAATATAAATACTCTAAACAATATCATAACAAAAAATAAGAAAATATTCAATTGTATAAAGCTAGTGTGAGTAATATCAGTAGGTAACACTTTTAACATAAGAAAATAGAATTAATATAAGTAAATGATTTGATGTGGATAGTATAGGATCAGCAATACACTATGCAATGAAAATGTAACAATAATTATGTTTTGCACTTCTATAGCATCTTTCATCCAAAGCCTCAATCTGCTTTACAAATATGAAATATTATTACAGCCATTTTACAGATAGCTAAAATAAGACACAGAAAAATTAAGATATATGTCACTGTCCCACACTGAACCAATGGTAGAAAAGGGAAGAAAAATCTTATCTTTTGAATCCCAGCTTCATGTATTAACCATATACTGTGAAAAGTGACCGGGAAAAATATTGGATTGCAGAATTTCATGTTCATTGTCTTTCAGCTACTTTATATCGAATGTGCTCATTTTATACATAAAAGGATATCTCATTCAAACTGCCAGTCCTGCAAATTCAAACTGGTATCTTAAAATCAAGCTAAGGTCTTTCTGGCTAGTGCTTCATCACCAGGAATGAATACTGTAGAAATGGAATGTAGTTAAAATTATGTTGATGATGTGTGAGCCAGAATAGAACCCACCTCATTCCCTCAAACCAGTAACTTAACTAGTTCTGTATTGCTAGCATGGATAAAAAATAGTAAAAAGTTTATTACTCTGAATAGATATAAGGAGAAGATCTGCTAAATAATAAGGTGCCAGTTTTACATAGCTGTTTTTCTGATTACATCCAAACTTTAATTTATAACTGAGTTCACAGGATCCCAGATAGCATGAAAAGATGTCAGTTTGCTATCTTTCACTGCGAAAACTGTTTTGAATCTATAGGCTTGAGATATTGCATGTAGCTAACATGCTGTATTCAATTGTGATTAATATTTCTAGTAATGAAGCATTATTTTACTTTACTTTTTATTAAAAAGGGGTTTGACTCTGTACATGTATCAAGATATATCAAAATTGCTAAATTAAGTCCCAATTTGGCAAAACCCTTAGGCGTATGCTTAAGGGCTTTGCAGAAAGCAAATGGATTTAAGCACATGCTTAAAGATTCTATTGTTCTGGGGTGCAAGTCTACTGAGAAGCTGCAACTAGTATCAGATGCTGCTGCCCACTTTGTGAGAATCTTACTAGGAGCCAAAGACACGAGTGTTTCCATTGGGTTTCCAGATAGGATATATGGTGGTGTTTTTCATCTGTAACGCCCTAATTGGCATGGATTCTGGCTACTTGAAAGATTCTCTCTTTCCCTGTGCCATACTTCCACAGGGGTGGTAAGTGGAGATGTTGAAACTGGAGCCACTTCAGTATAAAAGAGAGGGAGGGGCCAAAAGGACAGTCTGCAATTCTCGCCTCTCAAGCTTTGGAATTTATTCCCTCACTCTTGATTGAAAACAATGCAAATGTATTCATCTTCAGGGCAAATTGTAAGGCTCATCTATTTTCTTAGTCTTCTGGAGAGGGTGAGATTATAAGGGGTGGGGTGGGATAAGGCCCGAGGTGGAATGGTGTATTGGCTTATTTGTTATTTTATTATTATTGAATATGTCTAAGGAGCAAGGCTTATTGTGTTCCTTTATTTGTTGCCATAATATCACATATAATTTTAAGTGAAGCTGCGCATTTAGAAATCTAGGTCGATCCTTTTTTGTTTTAGAATTTGAAGTAAATAACATACATCACTAAAATGATACCTAGATATCCAGGATTTTGCATTTGAGAAAACACTCTCTTGGAGTTGTCATAGATTTAATGGTCAGAAGGGACCTTTATCCTCATCTAGTCTGAACTATGGAATAGCACAGGCCAAAGAACCTCACCCAGTAATTTCTGCATTAAACCCATAACTTCTGTTTGAGCTATTGTATATCTTCTAAAGAGATATCCAGTCTTGACTTAAAGAATGCAAGTGTTGGACTAGTTTTTTATTTGTGGAATTACAGAATAAAGTGGGAGTTAGTAAAATGAAGAAAGGACAATATTTGATACAGTGGCATCATTTACAAAATATAGAGAGTAAATATGTAAAGATATATTAGACCCAAAATGGAATAATTGGCAGTTGTAATTGTGTTTTAAGACCCTATCCTGCTCTATTTAAAACAGTTTTGAGAGGAAAATTTAAATATCACATTTCAAAAACTGTCCTTTAATAGCTATGAAATAATAGTTACAAAGCCATAAGTGATGCAGACTTGAAGTTGACACATTTTAAACACCCACATAGATTGTACTGAACTATACATGTTCTAAGATTGAGACTCCAATATTTTAAACTAAAACTGCAGGTTCTGAGGTACTGTAGTGTCACAAGCTAAATAGAAAACATTTAGCAAGCGCTTGGATGGGAAATCTTCAAGTAAATTCAAGATGCTGCAGGAAGTGATGGTACTGCCAAGTCAGTAGGTGGCACTCTTCCCTCTAAGTCAGTACTTAACCAATGTTCCAGCATGTTGTCTTGGGACACTGTTGGAGGTGCTGTATTTCAGCTAAACCTAGGCTCTAGTATAAACACATGTGGTCAATAAAAATCCAATGGTATTTTTTTCAAGTGTAGGTATGAAGCCCTGAGGTAGCTGCATAAATTGCAATCTGGTTAATTAATTTCTTCCTGGAATAAAAATATACCTGACATTTCAAAGCTTACCAAACATTAAAAGAGTTTGCAAGTGAAACACTCAGCAGTAACGTACAGAATATTAAGCAACAAAGAGTCCTGTGGCACCTTACAGACTAACAGCTGTATTAGAGCATAAGCTTTCATGGGTGAATACCCACTTCATCAGATGCATGGGGTACAGAGTATTGTGTTTTTTAGAAATGGCTGGAAAAGATTGTTATATCCCTCTATTATATTTCCTCACTGTGTTTACTTTTTTCCAAAAAGGACTTCTATTTATGAAATGTTTTAAAGATCACAAAAGATCTCATTGTTAAATTGTAAGAAATATCCTAAGGAAAATAGAGTTTAGTACAGAAGTACTGTATTTTTTAATGGTAGCTCAAGTGAAACAAAAATTTAATCTTAAAATGTTCATATTAACTTATTACTGCAGAGGGCTAACCAACCAAAACATATTTTACCAGAATTTGGTGCCATTTTTAAGAGGCCAGTTAAAAGCAAGGTTTTTTTTAAAAGGTTTAGGGTGTCTGTTCAAAATGTGATTTTTTTTCGTCTCTGTTTCGCACTTCTTACTACTTTGCTCCCAGTGTAGACAAATTAAAGGAAGCTTCCTTTAGCATTCACAGTTGCTTTGTGCATATTTTTACTGCAATCTGGCATTCACAAAAAAGAAACATTAGAAGTGGTTTATTTATATTTCAGCACCAAATTAGAAAGATTACATCATTCATTTACAGTTCTTATCCCAGGACAATTCTAATCCCCAGCACCTCATTACAGGAGACACTTTTAGGATTGCATATATCATCTTGTTTAGCTTTTGCATTCTTTTATGGGATACAGTTGAAAGGTAGGAAATTTAAGGCTGTTCATTGATAAGAAAATAAACTAATAAAATCTTAGGAGCTTCCCCAAAGGGGAAAGATATTACAGTGTTTACAGTAACTGGGTTATTATTTGTCCATTTGTTCTCCATCTTTTTCACCCTCGTGAAAAAGGCCTTCCTTCTTGAATATAAATGCAAACAATCTACCTATAATTCAGAGAGAGTTGATCCTCTGGTAAAATTAGAAGAAACTCCTGCATAAGTACCAGGGCCGGCTCCAGGGTTTTGGCCGCCCCAAGCAGCCAAAAAAAAACCCACCAAAAAACCGTGATCGCGATCTGCGGCCACAATTCGGCGGGAGGTCCTTCACTCCTAGGTGGAGTGAGGGACCGTCCACCGAATTGCCGCCGAATACCTGGACGTGCCGCCCCTCTCCGGAGCGGCTGCCCCAAGCACCTGCTTGACAAGCTGGTGCCTGGAGCCGGCCCTGATAAGTACACACAGTCATATGCTTCTCTCCCCTTATCCAGTGTGGAGGAAGCAGAATGGCCCTAATTGTACAGAAAACATTCAGTGCTATGCTGATGAGAAAGATACTGACACAGGGTCTCTTCCCCTCTTCTTATTAAGTTTAGAACTTAAACGAGCGCACAGCTACAGGTCAGCACAAACTCTTTCTATATTCTGTTTCTAGTAAACACACAGATTTAAGATGCCTGCAGCCATTCCATGTTATTAAATGATTCTGGCCATTTAATGAAAATACATATCATCTTTTCCTTCCGTGTATTAGAAATGTTCTGTTACACTGTTGTTAAGCAGAAAATGAGGGTACACTACTGCAAATCCTTTCTTAGCCCAGGATAATGATTGAGAGGTGTCAACTCATGTTGAATGTATTGTGGTGCACTGGAACTAGAATGTTGATAGGCAAAATAGAGGTCTAAAAAGAATCAGGTGCCAGTATGGAATAAGCAGGTATGAAAATATTTTCTGACACCAATGATGGAGATAGTTCTAGGATGGAAAAGTTCTGTCACAAATGTATCTCACCCACCTGTCTTAGCAGTGCTGAACTTTCAGCTTCATCCAGGGTCGCCTGGGGGGGGGGGAGCAAGTGGGGCAATTTGCCCCGGGCCCCACAGGGGCCCCGTGAGCCCCGGCCCGGTGGCAGTCCGGGTCTTTGGCGGCATTTCGGCGGCGGGGGGCCCTTCAGTGCTGCCGAAGACGCGGAATGACTGAAGGGCCCCCCGCCGCCAAAATGCTGCCGAAGACCCGGACCACTGCCGGGTGAGTACAAGCGCCGCAGCTCCCCCACTTTGCCCCAGACCCCCTGAATCCTCTGGGCGGCCCTGGCTTCATCATCCGATAAAGCCTGCTCAATATGTCTCTGCTATGTGAATTTGTTTTACATATCCATTGTGTATGCTTTTTTAGCAGGAACCATTTAACACTTGTAGCACAGGTATAATCTAGAGCTGCTTGTCTCGGTTTAAAATGTCAGCTGTTGACTCTCATTTCTCTACCTGTTGTCTTGTGCCTACATTGTTATCATTGTTGACTGACATTAAAAAAAAAAACAAAAAAAACTTTTGACTCCTAGTTTCCACACTGCATTACTGGAGATAGCAACATTATTTCCTATTCCAAATATACATCAGAGTAGTAAGTTGTAACTCAGTTATTAAATGTCTTTTTTCAAGGTATGCAGTGTTGTTGCAGCCCAGGATATTAGCGAAACAAGACGGTTGAGGTAATATATTTTATTGGACTAACGTCTGTTGGTGAGAGAGACAAGCTTTTGTCAGTTTAGAATAACAGGATATAACATCCTCTCTGCAGCTTTCATACACCTTACAAGGGGGTTTGGTTGAGTATCAGGCATGGAGCACCATCTAATATCAGTATGGCACCTGTGCAACTCATGCTGCCATTGCTTCAGGTACAGAGAAGGCCCAAAGATAAAAGACTGGAACCCATTTCCATTATTTAGCAGGAAGTCTAATCCAAATGCAAGAGCAGTTGTAAATGACGACCCTCTACAGACCTTAGACCATTGTCCTATTTAGAGGTTTCCTTTCCTATACCTCTTACCCTTGAAACAAGAGTCTGGATGTAGGTTCATTTATTACAGTAATTAACTTAAAGATGCAACAAATATCAAGGATATGTTTTTAATTAATATTTTGTTCAATTTCAGTTTGTAGGTATTTATTTTAGTGCATAAAGGGCAGGGGAAAAAGACAGAAAATTAATTGTACTCCCATCTCTGACAGATTCACAGAAGCTTCACCACGAAACCTGTCTAAATTTCGGGTACCTCTGGGCCACTCCATAGATTTTTCTTTGAGATAAGTTTGCTGGTAATAGCTTCCAAATTTTCCACCTTCATAAGTGCTTTGTTCTTTGTAGCCTCGAGTGGCTGCTCTTGTGAAGCCAGCGGGTGCATGTTCAACTGTTGCTCCCTTTTTCCACCCTCCGTTACTTCATATTTTCTCCTAAACAACAGGCCACCTCACTCTTCCTCCATCTCACCTGCTCCCTCTGCATTACTCATACTGATTTTCAGTAGAGCTGATCAAAAATTTTCCAGTGGAATGTTTTTGATCTAAAAATACTGATTTGTTGAAGTCAAAACATTCTGTGAAAACATGTTGATTTCAACATTTCATTTTGAAAATTTTATTTTATAGGGTTTTTATTATTTTGATTTTATGTTTTTGTTATACAATTTTTATATTTATAAAATGAATTTAAAATATAAAATAAAATAAAAATTAATACAAAATAAAATATTAACATTTAAAAAGTCAAAATTGAAATTTGATTGTCCCAAAACAAAATTTTGCACACACAAATTCTTGTGGGGAATTTCTACATTTGACATTTGTTCTATTCAGTAAAAAAAACAATTTAGAAATCACAGAATTTTCCACAAAATTGAAACTTTGTTTCCCAACCAGCTCTGGTATTCAGTCGTTTTCGCTGTTCATCCTTCCATTGTTTTAAAAGGAAATGGAAGATCATCTCTTTTGAAACAAAATGGAAAATATGGGTTTGTCAGTGACTTAGCATGTGGCAATGTATTTGATTACAAGGATGGGACATTGCTCCAATTACTCTGCCACCTGGCCGTTGGAGGAATTAATTATGTGAAACACGGAGATGATCCTTTTTTGAACATTTTATTGCCCCTGAGATACTATAAAAATATTGATAGTGGCTAAATATTTGCCAAGTGTTTGCCAAGAGGTTTTATGCATCTTACCTCTGGCTGCTCCTGCACTGCCTGTGGGTGTTTTGTGGTATTTCACTTGAGGTAACAGAGTTCATCTACAGGGGGCACCTATCTCCTCTCCCCCTCATCACAACCCAGTGGACACAATCCTATTGGGGAGCTCTGCTGTAGTATGTTTTTATAGTAAGTGCAAATTTGACATCTCTTTTTTCAATGATCCCTATAATTCACAACCTCCCCCATACTGTGCCTTTCTACAGCAAAATAGTTATACTTAAAATTTGGTTGCAGCACTACAATATATGGTATTTATTTGTTGGTTTGTTTATTTTACAAACCTCTTGCAATTTTTTTAAACTAGAAAAGCAAAATTTGGTGAATTTAATGGCAAGCATTAATTTTCATATTTAAGAATGAAATGTTTCCAAACAGTATTTCAACTCAAGTTTGTATTGGATTGTTTAATACTAAAACTACATGGGTGCAGATTCCTATTATATCATTCTGACATCTAAATTATATTAATTGCACCCTCATCTAATTGCGCCAACAAACTCTGGGTAAGGACTTTGAAAACAACTGAATTTTGTTCATGGGTTTGTCAGGTGCAGGTAGGTAATCTCTTGGTTCTAGCCCACGAAAGCTTATGCCAAAATAAATTTGTTAGTCTCTAAGGTGCCACAAGGACTCCTTGTTGTTTTTTCTTGATTACAATGTATCAAGCATGGCTGAAATTATTTTAAATAATGACTACTGACAGTAGTATGTATTCTGTCCAGTTTAAGTGTTTGCATGATTGGGAAATTACATAATACAAATATTTTAGTGTGACCCAGCAAGGTCTGGATTGCTGAGCTCTGAGTGTCACATGATATGAAAAAAATGTAATAGCGATCATAGGCAGTATCTTATTTATTATTACCTGGCGGTGACTATATTTTATTACCTCTAGAAGTCAATAACTGAAATGTCAAATCTTTTCAGTTGTTTTCATAACCTGAATCTGGTTAAAATTTATTCTCACTGATTAACATGTGCCTGTGCCTGTATGTGTATTATACAGTCTTCAGATTCTTATGCCTGATTGTTTTAACAGCCTGATCCTAGTAAAAGAAACAACTTCACAATTAAACCCTGAAAATAGGCGAAAATAGGCTTTCACCATAACCGCTCATCATTGTTACTGTGAATGCTAATGTAATTGCTAGTATGCATGAAAACTTATATTCCTTTTAATCTGATCTTGCAATTATTCAGTAAGACTTAACACATTGAAAAAGAAATATCCAGGAACTCATATTTTACAATAGTAAACATAAAAGTATTGGGCTAGATTTTGCTCTCTGTTACACTCCTAAAACCCAGTGAATATACTGGGCCAAATTCTGTACTCTGTGATCCCATTTGTGTAGAAATCAGTGTGATTGCATGGGGCATTAATTGGCACCATATTTGGCTCAGTGACTTTAGTGGGGTTGGAGAGGTATCAATAGAAACAAAGTCTGTCCCACTGTGTTTTCTTTCTTTCCTTAATTAGGCCCCAGTCCTGCATTTGTCTTCTGCTGGCAGACCCTTGGACCTACATAGAGCTAATCATGGGCTCGAGGGCTTAGAATTTGACTTTTGATAACATTTTTAGATTTTGGAATGAAAGGAGAAGTGTAGGTGCCATACTGTAGATCCTGCCGTGACTGTATTTGACCGATATGTTCCAGCACTTAACAACGTAAGAGTGGCCTTACTGAGTTAGACCAAAGGTCCATCTAGCCCCGTATCCTGTCTTCTGAAATGGCCAATGCCAGGTGCTTCAGAGAGAATGAACAGACCAGGCAATCAATGGAATTGTCTCCCTTTCCCTGTTCAGACACAGAACAGAATGAAACTGATGGCAGACAACTATGATGATGACCATCACCACTTCCACCACCACCATCATCACCACCATCACCGGTCTCCTGGGAGGACCCAGCACTCAAATCACCGACCCTCTCCAGATCAGGTCAGTCACCTCCTTTCTTACCTTCACACTTACCCTTTTACCATTCTGAAATTTCAAGATAAAATAAATCTTCCAAAGAAATAATAAACAATATAAGTGATACGCTTTTTGAACTGAAACTAATAGCTTTGGTATTTATTTCCATCACTCAGGGAATCTAAACGTTTTCCTTTCTCTTTCTGTTTGGCTTTTTGTCTGTCTTATAATATTTTTCTTCCTTCTCTTCCTTTTTCTTTTGCTTTAAGCTTTTAAGCAGAGTCCCGATTCAACTGTTTAAATAGAAAGTTACTGAAGAGCTGCTTAGTTACTGCAACTTCACTATTAGGTACTTGCTTTTTGGAATAACTGCTATTCAAAGACTTGGTCAGCATTTCCATTATGAGCTTGTGTTCAGTTGTTCCTAAACTGGCCATGAAAATATCTTTGAATTGAAACCATTCATTGGCAAATATTGCATTAACTCAGTTTTGGTTGTCTTTAGAAAACAAAATGTAAATGTTTTGGGATATACTTTAGAGTGATTTTCAAAAATGACTAGTGATTCCGGAGGGCCTCAATCTTTGAGTGCCCAACTTGAAACATCTTCAAGAGACCTTTGTTTCAGAGTAACTATCCTCTGACAATTGGGACCCATTAGTGTGTGTCAGTTTGGACACCCCAAAATTGAGCCACCACCTAAATCACTAATCACTTCTACAAATATCAGAACTTGTTTTTTAAATAAAAATATGCAAGTTTTGTTTATAATAATGATATTAAAATGTTAGTATTTTACAAAATATGAAAAAATAAAGTAAATCAAAATTACTCAAATGTGATTCCATTTTAATTTTATATTAGCACAATTTCTAGGGCAATGTACATCACGTTGCCTATAATTTTAATACATAATATGATGTAATTTTATTGTCACCCCAAAAATTTGGTTTTTTTATGCTGGTTCTGCAATTAATGTTGCTGTAAATAGGCAAATAATTGGTAAGTGTCAAATGTTCAGCCGCCGTAATCTTGGATTGTAGCAATCTGCATAAAGTGCATACCATGACATTAAACTTTATGATTTTGTTGTGTTTAAGATGGATGTGTTCTCAAACAGAAACTGAGGGCTTTTTGTTTTCTGAAATGCTAAGGCCTTGATCCTGCAACGTCTCAAGCTCATGTATCACTTTATGTATATGAGTAGTGCCATTGGAATTAATAGGACTATGCATGTGCATAAAGTTATGTACATGCTAAAGTCTTTGCAGGATTGGGGCTTTGAAGTGGACTTCTGAGAAATTTATTGAAAAGTGCTAAACAGTTTGCAGAATATTTGGGTTTAAAATTACTTGTCTATTTTAGCCCCTGTTTTTATATTACAGTATTATTACCAAATTATATTTGACCCTAACTGTGTGAAACTATAAGGATTACAATTTTTATTTCTTTTCCTTTATATTATGTTATTGAAATAATTGTTTTTCTTTTTTTGCTATCTGCAAAATCTTTTCCTTCTTATTTTCTTTTTACCTCTGGTTCTCTTCCTCCCCCCTTTTCTCCTTTCCTCACCACTAATTAGAAGAAACTACCTCAGTGGGGTGGGATTGATGAGAGCCAGAGGACCAACACGGCAAAACTCAGCAGCATCTCTTATTGTGCTTCTGCCCTCTGTCTTCCCCGATGAGACTATACTTAGAAGTAGGCTGAATTGATTAGGATATTTTTGATGCAATATCTTCACATATGATAGTGCCCTCTTTTCTGTTCATAGGATGGTTATTTCACTACTCCTGCACCACGCAGATGCTGCTACGTGATTACGTGACATACTCAGCGACTAGTTTTCCAAACCATTTACCAAGCAGTAAATAAATATTGCTCCCTCCAAGGGAGCAAGAAGGAAGCAGGGGAGGGAGGAATTGTGACTCGCAGTGCCACCCACTTACATCTCTGTTGGTGGCAACTTACACAGGACACCAACCTTTGCTCAGGGCTGTGCTTAGTCACAGTAAGGCTTGATAAGAGCACAGCCCACACTGGTAGTGCTGCAATTTTGTAGGTTGCACAATATGACTGCAGGTCAAAAGCTGCATTGTAAAGAAGTCACACACACTTTATATTCAGTAAAAAAAAATGGGGTCTTTAAAAATAAATATTTAAAATTGGAGATATAGATTTTGTAAGATTTTTCTACAGACACACTGGTGCTAAAGAATTAACATATCCCTACCAACATATTATTTAAATGCTACATTTTGGGGAGTCTGATAAGAGCCTGAACTCTTTTCCTTGATTCCCTTCTGCAGAACACCAAAGCAATCACATACTTATTAGAAAAAAGAACAGGAGTACTTGTGGCACCTTAGAGACTAACAAATTTATTTGAGCATAAGCTTTTGTGGGCTACAGCCCACTTCATCGGATGCATAGAATGGAACATATCATAAGGAGATATATATACACATACAGAGAACATGAAAAGGTGGGAGTTGCCCTACCAACTCTAAGAGGCTAATTAATTAAGAGAAAAATTTTTTGTAGTGATAATCAAGATAGCTCATTTCAGACAGTTTGACAAGAAGGTGTGAGGATATTTAACATGGGGAAATAGATTCAATGTGTATAATGGCTCAGCTGGTAGAAAGAAAGACGCAGGTGCTGCTCAAAGGAAGAGGGAGGGGGCAAAGCAATAGTATGTTCAGACTAGGAAGAAGCGGGTAGGAGTTGAAGAGCATGATGAAGTCATCAGCAACAGGAGGAAGGGTCTGGGAACAGCTAGACAGGAGAGCACAGAAGAAAATACATAGGAGGAGGGCACAGGGTCTATAGCAGGAGGAGGAAGAGAGCCTGATTCTGATCTCACAATTCTATTGACAATATGGTATTCCGCCTGATTTACACTGGTGTATGAGAATGCAAAATCTGTTCAAGAACATTTCATAGTTCATTTATTTTGGTGGGTAAATTAAATAATTGTATGAAAAAATTGTGTGGTTTGTAAAAACAACCATGAAATATACAAATGTTAAGAAATTGAGAATTTTCAGCCAGTGTGGATGGTAGTATTGTCAATAGTGACAGAAAATGAAGGGGAAGAGGTGAGAGGAAAGGTAAGGAGTTCAGTTTGGACCATGTTAAGCTTAAGTCAATGGTGAAACATGTAGGAGAAGAGAGGCTGAGATGCAGTATTGGGCTGAGGGATTCTGGTCAGATGTAGAAAGGTAGATTTGTGAGACATGCATGAAGACAGTAATTGAAGCCATATGAGCAGAAGAGTTTGTACAAAGAAAGGATATAAAAGAAGAAGAAGAGAAGGCAGGGATGGAACCCTACGATCCTCCCATGGAGATGAGAGATGCTGAAGAAATAGCCAGAGAGAGATAGGAGAACTAGTAGAGACTGGAAGAATGAAAGCCCTGGGAAGAGTATAAGATATCATGAAGTACATTGATCAGCAGTGTAAAAAGAAAGCAGAGCGGTCCATGAGGATGAAGATGGAGTAGAAGCCTTAAGATTTGGCTGAGAATAAAGTACTTGGAGCCTTAATGTGAGAGGTTTCAGTTCAGAGAGTGAAAGCCAGAGTGGAGGGGTGTCCAAATGGAATTTAGGTCAGTGATGGTAGATGACACATTGACTGAGTTTGGATATGAAGGGAAATTGGGCTTTATTGGAGAGCCAGGTGGGGCAGAGGTGTTTGAGGATAGAGCAGAACATGTTTGTGAGAGGAATGAACCCAAAGAGAATGAGAGACTGAAGAGGGTTTACAGCTGAGTCATTAGAGAAGAGGGAAGAAGGAACAGAGAAGAGGGCATATGAGTAGTAAAAAAGTCAATACATTGGTGGAGTGGAGGCCGGAGAAGGACTGAGAAGGAGAAGTAGGTGGCAGGTGGGCGATGTTGAAGGAAATCAAGAGTTGGTCAGAGAGAACTTGGGCAGTGAGAGGTGAGAAAAATAAGCCGTTTTTGGTGAAGAGAAGATTGAGGAAGTGGCCATTTGAGGGAATGGGAGAGTTGATCCAGAGTTCTATGTCAAGAGGAAGTAACGGTAAGAGTAAAATTCATTGGCTGAAGCATCAGTGTGGAAGGTGAAATCACCCTAGGTGAAAGTGGAGGAATGTTAGGTGAAGAAGAGGGAAAGCCAGGTGTCAAAATCAAAGCAGGTGGATGGAGAGTAAGTGATGACAGCAGCATGCAGAGGGAGAGAATGAGTGAGAATGGGGGGAGCTGTAAAGAACGGGAACAGGAGAGTACTAGCCTGATGCCACTATCTGATATTTGGAGTGAAAGGTAAGAGGAGAGGCCAAAAAAGAGCAGCTGCTGAGGCAGAGCTGTGGCATAGCAATAGAAATTCTGGTTTCTGTGGATAGGAAGAGATGGAAGGAAGGAGAGATGAGGAGGTTGTGCATAGCAGTCATCTCTCTTTGGGTGAAATAAGTATTCCACAGTGAGGAAGAGAAGGAGCATAGGAAGGTAATGAAGGTGCAGATGGGTATAAGGTTTGAAGGGGCAGCCACTGGAGTGGAGATAGTGTCAGGGATGGTTGTGGGATTTGAGAAGCTGGTGTCTGGGCAGATTATGTCAGAGGCAAGGAGGGGAATTGACAGAGAATGCAGAAGTGAGATATGGACTTGCAGTTGTGTGTGAGCAGGGGACAGAAGGATGAGGGTAGAGTGGGTGAACTTGGAGCAGTAAAGGGGAAGTGAAGAAGGAATGTGTGATAGAGATGACAGGAAGTAAGGGGGAGGAGTGAGATGAGGAGGAAGGGGAGCAGTGAGTCAGAAAAGAGGTGTGATGAGAATGGTAGGACACTAATGAGAGAAGATTATGCAGTCAAGGAGCAGAAGAACAGGAGGTAACAATAAAATGGAGGGTGAATATATCAACAAACCAGCAAGAAAGCACACTGATGGTACAGCAGTTAAACCACGGCAGTTAGTTAATTATGCATCAAGCAAATGAATAGATCCATAAGCTAATCATTGTCAAAAGAATCTCCAACAGAACAGCATGCTAGCTATGAATGTGAGAGAACTAATCATAGCCCGTGCTTACATTTTTCAATTATGAATCATTTTTCTCTGTCTGTGATCTGTTATTGTTTGCCATTCCATACAGTATCTTTGTTATTGCAGTTTGATTGTCATGTGGTTTTATTATGCAAACCTTTATTTCCCATTCACAACAGTATATTGCATACAAAATTCTGGATGTGTGGTTTTTGGTGACCATGATCCAACATGCTGGTAGTGGTGTGAAACCACAGAATAAACTGGAAAAATAAACATGTAAATGGTCAGGGGGTATTTTTAATTTTATAAGAAGAAAAAGATGGTGCACACTGTAACACATATGCCACTTAACAGGGACTGCTAATTACCCTTTCAAGGTTGTCTAGCAATTTTGAAGACTAAGCAGAAATTCCAAAAGATAAGGCATAACTTCTAGACAGAAAAAAGATATTTGAAATACACACAGTATTAACTTTGAAAAATATGTTTGTCTATGTTGTATTGAGTGGATATTGATGATTTTGAATGTTGCTAGTTTTATACGTGTATTTATATATATAGACATATCTTTCTGGAAAACTTCGATATGATATACGGCATATATGAACAAGTGTGTGTGCGCGCTTGCATGAGAGAGTAAGAGATTTTCTACCCCTCAACATATATTTGGGAGAGTAAGGCCAGGGCCGGCTCTAGGTTTTTGGCCACCCCAAGCAAAAAAATTTTTGGCTGCCCCGCTCCCCAACCCTGGGCTCTCCCCCCCCATCAGTGCCCTCCCCCACCCGCACCCCCTGCGGCCCCAGCCCTGGGCTCCCCCCCCCAAACGTGACCTCCTCATTCACCACAGCAGTCCCTGTTTACACTTGCAGTGGGGATCAAACCGTTTCTCCTATTTTTATTTCACTTTAGTATAAATCTCGCCCCCCCCATCCCCCGCAACCCCATCTTTAGTTTTCCAAATGCACATGGAAGGCATAGGGACTAACCCTCAAACCTTGTTGCCGGAAAAGGATGGGGATCTAGTAAAGAGGGTTCAGGCAGAGGAGTGGGTGTGGGAGTGCTTGGGGGCTCTACACTGGCAGAGAAGCGGGGTGTGATGTACTCACGGAGCAGGGTGGAGGAGGAGAGGGGGTATCAGGAGGGTTGCTCGAGAAGAGGTGCAGGGGAAGGGGGAGGTGCGGGAGGAGAGGGCTGGGGGAGGGTACAAGGGGAGAGGTGCGGGTGAAGGGAGAGTACAAGGGGAAGGGGTGCGGCGAAGGAACTATGTGGGGAGGTACAAGTGAAGAGGCTGCGAGCAGGATTGGGGGGGGGGTGCAAGGGCTGAGAGGGGCAGGCGCTGACAGCTGCTTCCCCAGCCCCGTGCAGGCAGAGCTGAGAGGACGGACACTGACCCCCAGGTGCCCAAGCTGCGGGGGTCCCCCGGCGGGGCAGTATCCCCCGCTGCCCCGCTCGGAGCCGGGCTCTGCCTCTCCCCGCCCCTGGCGCTGTGGGGGCCCGGGGCAAGCAGCGCAGGGCTGAGGTGGGGGAGGTGCGCGGCGGGCTGGGTCCGGGGGCAGGAGGGGGCAGCTCGGGCTGCCCAGCCACTCATCCCATCAGCACACAAGCCGGGATCCGTGCCCCCTGCACAGCCCGGCAGTGCCCTGCACAGCCCACTCGGGCGGGGAAATGCCGCGCCGCCCTGGGGACACTCAGAGCAGCAGTGGTGGCAACAGCGGTGGTGGCGGGAGGACCCCTCCTCCCTCCCTGCATCCCAGGCCCCACTTCCCTCCCTCCCCGGCACCTCACACACTCCTCTTGCTGCCGCAGCCCGAGCTCAGCTCCAGGGGACAATGCTCTGGCTCTCCAGCAGCAGGGCTCTGGCCAGGGCCGGCTCCCGGCTTTTTGCCACCCCCCTCCCCCAAAAAATGGGGCCAGAGTGCCGCCCCTTGGAAAGTGCCGCCCCAAGCACATGCTTGGAGCGCTGGTGCCTAGAGCCAGCCCTGAGTAAGGCCCTCTCCACCCTTTATGTATATCTATGTGTGCATATACTTGCTATAAAGAGAGAGGGTGTGTTATCAATCTGTATGTAGATAACATATACACACACCTTGGAGACGAATAAACACACTCACATTTTTCACATGATGCTGTTTGCTAAGGCTATACTTTACATATTATATTTACATTATAGATGCTATATCAGGGCAAGATTGAGACTTTTCAGCTCACCCTGAGTAAGGAGCAGCATGTGGGTGTGCTGCCCCAGAAGTAACCCAGGGTAGGAATTGTGACTCCTGGCAGAGGAGACTACTCCTTTACTGGGTGTAACATACTCCTCCTCTTCAGCCTGATCAAATCCACTGACTGATGTGTTAAGGGAGAATAGCTAAGTCTCTACCTGGTCCCTGCCCCTCTTCCCCTCTTTCTGCCCATCTGTTTGGGAGAGAAGGGAGTAAAGGTACACAGCCCCAGCTTAGCCTCACATGTCTGGACTCAGGGCTGGTCCACACTGGGGCGGGGGATCGATCTAGGAAACGCAACTTCAGCTACGAGAATAGCGTAGCTGAAGTCGACGTTTCCTAGATCGAACTAAATTTACTTACTTCGGGTCCACGCGGCGCAGGCAGGCTCCCCCGTCGACAGCGCTTCCTCCTCTCGGCGAGCAGGAGTTCCGCAGTCGACGGGGGAGCGCTTCTGGGATCGATCTATCGCGTCCAGATGAGACGCGATAAATCGATCCCAGAAGATCGATCTCTACCCGCCGAATCAGGCGGGTAGTGTGGACCAGCCCTCAGTGTCTAGAGAAGCCCTAAAAAAGCTGCATAGAGAATAGGGGTATTCTTACTCTCCCATACTCCCCTGTGTGAGTGTATGTGTCAGACACAATATGTACATACATGATTGTTGTACCTCTGGTTTTTATATAAAATCTTTCCCATATTTATTGGTATTGAGTAAGTTCAAAAAAGTAAAATAAATACACCTCAGTACAGTATTTGTAATTTTCAGTTATTTCATCCAGAATTGGCTGTTAACAAACTCTAAAAACAAATTAAATCTGCAACTTTTTATTTAGATTCTTTGATTCTTTCCCTTCAGCTTGTGCTTGAGAGTTGGCAACTTTTAAATTCCACCTGGAAACTTATTGGCAGTCAGTGCAGATCCTGGAGCATTGACGTAATCTGCTCCCAAAGTGAAATTCTCCTTAATAAGCATTCAGAGCTAGCTTCAGTTTCCAAGTGGCTGTAACACAGGTAGCCCCATGTAGAGTGCATTTCAGTAATTTAATCTGGATCATTGGAACAAAAAAACCTCATGGGGGATAAATTTGAACACCCAGATTTGGACACTCCTGACGCCTTTGTCTTGTACAGACCTCCATAAGCTTTTTCTTGAGAGACTCTCTTCCTCCCAACACTTTGTAGTCTAGAGGAAGATGCTTCAGACCAGCAGACTGAGTTCTAGTCCTAGATCTTCCATTGGGTGCTGATAATATTTCTCTCTGCTTCACAACCCTTATTAACTAAGGCATCACATCCCTGCCTTAGAGGGAGGCAACTGTCATTCATCCATTTTACAGATAAGGTAATAGAGGGACCGTACCAGCTCTCTTCAGGCTAAACTGGGAATAGAACACAGGTTTCTATAATTATAGACCCAATTTTCATCCACTCTGCCACATTGCCTTTCAGAAGGAATGTGATATTCTCTCTCTACTGACAATCTGCTCCCAAAGCCAGGAACAAAACCTAAGAAATCTGATCTTTGTTAGTGTTTCTAATACCAAGCATTCAAAAATTACACTGGTCTACAATTTTTGAGAAGT
>NW_020664440.1:24939657-25052037 GCF_002925995.2 Terrapene triunguis
TCAACAATTTTAATCATCATTTTCGTTCTCAGTGACCCAGAATTAGTAAAGTTTGACTATATTTATTTCAGAAGCATTTTGGCTGTAGAGCAGTGTTATTACTTTGACCCACCCAAAATCATGAGATTTTAAAAAGTAATATTTTGGGTGCTTTTTCTTTGCCTTCTGGTTTTAGGGCCTTTAGGGTACACATTGGTCATGTTTTCATGCTTTTCTCTGCAGCCACGAGGATTACAAATGTACCTTATTAAAAGGAAATCTGAGATTCTCACATAATCACAGGATTCTAGGAGCTGGGGCTTTAAAAAGAAAACAAACCACCAAATATGGTGAGAGGTACTTTTCTGTTACCTAACTCTTATCCTGCTTCTAAGTATATGGACGGAAATGTAAAAAAACAGGTTCAATATTACAAATTTATGGAACAGGGGGTTAGCCAAGAGTCTTGTTTTAGTCATTGCTTTAGCTTATTAATGTATCAAGTGAGTATGGTAATTTGAAAAGTATAAAATAGAAGCTGTGAATCAAAAACCCAAATTAAACTAGGTCAGGTTTTGGTTTGTGACTGGAAAAGAAAAACATGATTGAGAGTTTGCCACAATCAAAACCAAAACTTGCTTTCTAAACTCAGTATGTAAAACTAAATTTTTTTACATATCTCAAAAACAATAGAAATTGGGCTGATAAGGAAAGCACCAACTCAGCTTCTAATATAAGAAGGAGCTACTGTGGTATAGCAGTTTAGTGCATAGCCTTGGGAGCCAGTGTCAATGGGCTCCAGACACTGACTCATTGTTTGACTTTGGGAAAACATTAAACTACAGTACACCTAAACCATTGATACAACTTTAACATGGATTCTGTATAATAATAGTAATAATAAATTAATTAATACCACACAGGGCTGGTGTTAATTAATTAATGCTTGTAATGCACTTTGAGATGCAAAGATGAAAGGTGCTAGAGTGAAGTGCAAAGTGATGGTAAAAGTAATTTCAGGTTTTACAGTATTTCCCCTTACTTTCACATGTTGTTGGGTAAATGCACTTTAGGGCGCTTATGGTGTGAATAACTTCCAGTTCATGTGGGCATAGTAGCTGAGGAAAATAGAACATTGCTCAGATGAAACAGTCAATCCTGTCTATTTTACAAATATTTTATTTAAAAAATATTATAATTTAATAAAGATATTTCACACTAATTAAGATAAATACAATAAAAACAACTTTTATCATGGTCAGCATCATGTAGTACACAGTTGTCATGGTTATTTTTCGTTCCGGGCACGGAGGAAAACTGGTATATGACATACGACTGTGTGGCAGCTGTTAGCTAATGCTGACCTTTTAGTGGCAGCCACTGTATTTCTCATTTTCTTTATACAGTCAAAAGTCAAGACTTAGGCATTGACTGAGTAACTAACTGAAGTCAATGAGACTAGTCACGTGCTTAAAATTAAACATGTGCATACGTGCCTTCCTGACTCAAGTCCTTAATGATGACTTCATACTGCATATCAGAGAACGTGCAGAGGACTATTCCTGCCTTTAATATTTACATAGCTACTAATACCTACTTTATTCCAAAAAGGGGACTGGGCCAACCCTTCATGCAACTTCCTTTGGCCTTTGAGGAAGTTTGGATTTGGTTTTACACTGAAGTTTCACAGTAGATCTTTTATATTTGTAATAGCCCAGATGAAAACCCTACATCCAAAGAGCCCTGAACTTTGGGGAAGTTCTGATCTGGATCTCTGTTTTGTAGCTCAGACTAATCCCTAGTTTATTGTAATTTGACAGTGCTGCATTTATATTCATATCACAGTGTTAATTAATGTCTAGTAAGCTCTTTAATCAAGTAAAACCCTATGTAAATGGGAAATATGTATTACTGTTGTTATCCCTAGCCTTATATTTATAATTATTACAGCAATATGAATTTTCATATGCCTTTTAATCATATTTAAAGTTGCACTTTTTCTGGCAGATAAGTTGGAGTGCAGAGGTTAGGTTTTACTGTCTGTTACCTCCAGAAGATAGATTCTGTATATTGAAAAGTTATACCTATCCTTTGCTTAGAGAAATAAATTTATTTTATGTTTTGAGGTTTAATGAATGTGATATAAATGTATACATACTGTCCTGTGTGTATATTTATATATATCTATATTTATATGTCAGCTTTGCAGAGTCTTTTCCACATATGGAAGAATTTCTTGAGATCATGTTTAACTGTAGAAACTTCTCCCCATCACTTCCCAGGAGTGTGCGTATTAGGATATACAGTACTTATATAGAGGTTTATATTTATCTTACATTGCTTAGTAGAAAAATTAACTGCCACCATCACAGCCTAAAGTAGGTTTAGAAAGCAGCTGAAAGAGGCAAAAAAAATTCCATTCTGTAATTTACAGTAACCTGATCACAAAAATTACATATCTGATACTTTTAATGTTGGTTATTTACATGAGATAGCATGTCATAGGCTTTCATTACAAAGGAGTTTATACATTTTTGCATTGCAAATCTGATTTCATGGACCACTTCTTTTAGGAAGCTTTGGATTTCGGCTTCATCTAGTGACACAGCTTTAAAATATATAAGTACATGGTGAAACATCTTATTCATATTATTGTTAGTAAGGGAGTGATAAAGTCAGTGGTCACATTGTACTTATTGTATTTGGGTACATCTTAAGTATACACAAATAGGCAAATTATGGGACTTATTTTAAGGTCCTCCTTATAACCTGCTGACTCATTATTAATTGTGACCACTTTTGTCATGGACAGATTTGAAAATATATCTGTGAGTCCAGTAGGTAAAGCTAAAGGAATTTTTAAGATTTATTCAACTTTCTGAGTATAAAAAAGACCCCCATAATATGAAGCTCCCAAAGTTCTATTCACCAGAGATGCAAATGAATCTTCACAGCCAGTCTCTTCCCATTTTCCAGTTACAGGCTCAGTTCTGCATGTCATTCGTGCACAGAACTCTCACTTAAATCAACTGCCGTTCTATGTACGGAAGGCTTGTGGGATTGGGCCCTAAGATATATTTGACCTTACAAGTTTCTTATAAGTGACTAACAGATAAAACATTCTCAGAGCTGTTATAAATATTTAAGATTTCCTGAGTTTAAAAGGTGTAATTTAAAGACCTTTTATTACAAAGCAAGTAAATGTGTACATCAAAGGAAATAGAAATAGCTCTGAGGGAATTAATATATGTAAGTATCGTTGTTTGCAATGTCTCAGGGCTTGTAGTTACATGTTTAATGAACCATCACTAGCCACACACAATAAGGAGATATGATTGTAAATCAGTCTTTAGAAAGCTAGTTCAAGAGATGAGCAGGTTATCACCACATTTACTTACCCTACATGGAGACGTTAATTCTTAGCATCCATGCAACATGAAAGGGAGCTGTGATGAGCCTTGTCAGGTAGGGTCTTCTGTTGTAGTAAGAAAGTCAGAACAGCTTAACTCATCTGGGTTCTTCTGTTATCTGTGTTGTGAAAGCATTTATCTAAAAAGAGATTTTATCCCAGCTAGTATTTTAGAATTATTTTATTTTAGATAAAGAATTTTATAAAGATACTAGAATGTTGTTAATGAAAAAATACCTTGTTTGCAGTATTATAGCTTCATGAAGGAATTTCTTGGCTCTCTTTTGAATCAGACACCTAAGGCCTGATTCACTCTTGCTCTGTGCTTTTTTGTAGCTGTTTATACCAATGAACTACAGAGTGAGTGAAAAATGCTACCATATCAGAATGAGAGCCTTTTACATTCAATTTGCACTCCCTTGTGTACAGGAGTACCCAATGTGCACGGCAACAGTCATTTGGGCTCATAATTTTCAGTCACCTGATGTGTTACAAAATTCACATACATATTATTTTAGCCATGACTAACATGCTACCCCTTTTCTAATCCCTTCTTTAGTAGAGTTCCATTCATCTAAGATTCAACTGTCACAGTTTTACTGTTGATAGATAGACCTTAAAGATCTGGAAGCTGAGAAATATGATTGTGAAATCTATTTTTAGATACACTTCAGTATTATAACAGATATATTTTGTAGAAGCTCGTCAAGCATAACAAGTTAACCAGGCAACACTGGAGTCAGTTGAAGTTTTGCCATTAATTTCAGTAGGTACTAGATCAGAATCATTAGGCCATCATAACAGCATTAGACTGATCTCAATGGCCAGCAATGTTGTGATAAAGCCAAGTTAAAAGATTTATACATAGATTATCAAAATGTACTTGGCATGCAATCATTAGCCATTTTTAGTAAATAACACTGCAAAAATAAAGATATATGTTGGATTTCAGATGCTTTTTTTGCATGTATATAATTGAAAACTTGCTTTTGATTTAACGTTTTGGATGCCATTAATCTGTAATGCGAGCTGGTATCTTTTCAGCATTTTAAAATGTATAAACCAACTGAAATATCAAGGTTTGAAAAGCAGCTAATGTATACACATACATTAGTCAAAAATTGTTTGATTATGGTTTATTGTTTGAAAGATCCATAGATTAATGACTCTCTATGGTACACACTGACAAGAGAGACTAACACTTTTTTCTGGTGCAAGTCCATGATAGTAATGATTGCTGGGGCATTTTAAAATTTCAATTTGCACCATAATACATCAAGAATGTGTTGACTGGCAATATACCTCAGCATGCTTCAAAGAATCATAGACTCATTTTTGCACTGACTTATCTGTCTTCATTGAGTTATCAAACTCTAGTTCATGGTAGAATATTTTTCTTTCAAAATCAATGAACACTGTCGTCCTGATTCTTCAATATCTTGAACTTTGGGTAATCATTTATATCTAAGCAAAGGAATTACAAGGTGAGTGTAAAGTGCTACTGTTCTGATTTGGTACCATTTTACACCACTTTGCACAAGCATAAATGATTACAGAAGGTGTAATATAGTACAGAATCAGTCCTCACATTTTTAACACAAACCATTGTGATTAGGTATTACAGGGATATGAAAAATCACATCTTGCATATAATTTGTGTGGACAATGGTGAATAGGTCCTTTTAATATCCCTTACTGAGCCCTATCCTCTGTGTAGTTGTGTTAAATTTACCAGGGCCAAGATTTACAATTATTTTAACAATGAGATTGTCACTTTAGTGTAATCCTAGGAAACTGATAAAAAGAGTGCACAATAGCAAAGGCAAAAATTGTAGATCCTAAAGCAGCAGGATATTGGAGATAGATTAAGGTACCATAGGGAGGAGGCTCCACTGAGACAGATAATGAACAAATATTTTCAGCTCTTGTCTGAACCACACTCTAGCACCAAATGTTTTTAGGTCAGTCAATCACTATTATCTATAGAAGCCATAATTTAATATTATGAGTATTAACACAAAAGTTAATATAATATATAAATGAAGATAGTTTTTTCAGAGATGTTGATATTGGGGACATTGATCCCCAATTATGGTAGGCATATGTCTTTGATCATAAAATACTGGTGGTCGTCTGTACATAATCTGGGTGTGTGGTAGGAAGTAGAGATGTAGTATGCAATTTATTTTCTAGAGAAGCTGTAAATCAAGTCACAATAATATCATCATAGATTTTTAGAGAAGGTAAATTGAGACTTTTTTGATGTTTTTAATGGTAGAAAAATAAAAATCCAGCTAAAGTTTTTGACTCATTTGTGCATCAGAATAGATTATAGTGTTAACTAAATTAACTTTCCCAAGCTGATTAATACATGTACAAAATAAGATCTTGTTACAGGAGTTCTCACAACAAAATAGATGCAGGAAAAAGAAAAAGATGAAAGAGAAATTTTATTAATATTGATAGATTCATAGATTTGAAAGCCAGAAGGGGCCATTGTAATCAACTGGTCTAATCTCCAGTATAACACAGAGCAATGAACCTCACCCAAGTGCATTAAGACCATAATTTGTGTTTCAGTTTAGGCCAATCTTTTAGAAAAATATTCAATCCTGATCTAAAGACTGCAAATGATGGAGAATCCACCACATTCTTAGATACAATAAATTGTTCCGCTGTTTAATTGCCCTCACTGTTTTAAAAAAAAAGTGCCTTATGTTTAGTGTGAATTTGTCTAGCTTCAGCTTCCAGCCATTGGATCTTGTTATGCCTTTTTCTGTTAGATTAAAAAACATGATCATGCCCTACAAGTATAGTTCTGAAGTCACTTCTTTACTAGTGGCAGCATGAGACCTTCGTCAAATGTCCCACAGATTGAAATCCCCCAAACAATTTGGATAAATTTACTCTTTAAAAAGGATGACGATAATCCGTTGATAATCTGAGTTATGTGCCAACCATATTTTTTAATATTAAAACTGAACAGATAGACAAAGCTTGTGAAAAGAACCAAAATTTTCAAAAAGGTGGAAGATACAAACATAGTGGCGAATTCAATAGAAAAGTTGAATAGCATAATTTTGAAAACAATCATAAAAGGCAAATGAATACAGTAATAATCCACCTGCAATAAACTTCTGTTTCAATCTAACTACATATGGTTTTATTAACATAAGACCATGTACAAATGGCTCTGTATTGTAGTCAGTGGTAGTCATGTGAATAAATCCAAGAGTAAAATTTGGCCCATAGAACTCGTTCTATAACCACACTAAAAATGTATTTTGCCAATCATATTATGCAGTGGAAAATACACAGGTGGAATCTTGTGGAGTTTCTTAACCCTCAGGTATTTCTTACATAGTTTACACCCTGGACCTATTCTCCTATTGATGTGTAAGCAATACAGTTGAAAGGAATATGCATAATGAGCAAGTGTAATATACATGATACCTTTGTACAATAGCTCAATACAGTGGTTTTAGTTTTGCAACGCTACCTTAGCACTGAGAAAGGAATTGTCATATAAAGAAATAGTTCAACTATGGTGTCTCATAAAACCACAAACTCCATCATTGTCTGCCTGTGCTCTGCCCTGAGGCCCCACCTCCATTTGGCCTCTTCCCTTTGAGGCCCTGCCTGTTGCTCACTCCTCTCTGCCCCCTGACCCCTGTGTGAGTGGCGGGCAAGGCCTTGGGGGGACAAGGCCAAGCGGAAGTGGGGCCTCAGGGTGGAGCATGAGTGGGGCCTCGGGGGAAAGAGGCTGAATGGGGGTGGGGTCTTGGGGGAGAGCAGGGGTCATGGCCATGGTCCGGGTGCTTGAGCCCACAAAAGATTAATCCAGCCCTGCTGCAACCTCACCATCTCTCCCCTTGAATGTGGATTAAGGGGGGGCTATAAATATGGGGAGTTGGCTCCCTGCCATACCAGTCATAGGAGTTCAGAAACTCCCCTTCCCCCATTTCCTCTTCTTTAAAGAATACCTCCTTTAGATCCTTTACCAGTCCATTTTATCTCATCACTGTAGCCCTTCCCAACGGAGTATCTGCACTGGACATCTGCCCCATATTTACATAATAAGTTACAACATCATAGCCTAACTTCCATTCCATGTTCACCCGATCTAAGATGAGCCAGCTGTGGGGAAGGCAAAAAACCCCCACTTTGCCTTGGCCAATCTGGCAGTGAGAGAAAAATTCCTTCCCAGGCTCCCAAGAAAGGAGCGACTAGCACAATGTCCACAGCAAATTCTGACAAAACCCAGGGGTGGGAGGGTGGGTGCTGCTCTGCCTGGTTGAGATAAAAGAGGGCTTTTCCTGCTCCAGAATGAACCTGCAGGGGTGGCTCAGCATCCCCACACTGACCTGGTCTGCAGCTTCAGCAAAAAGTCACTCCTTATTTCTCTAGCCCTTAAAGGGGCACACACGTTTTCCAACAAACAGAAAATGGCCCCCACAGCTTAATGTGGTGAGGTCTGTGCCAGGACTAGCACATTTGGGGCCTCCGCAGGAATATTTCCCTGCCTCCCCAAAATACTGATAATTAATAGGGGGCCCCCGGAGCTGCTCAGGGTCCTAATCAATTGCTTAGTCTGCTTATGTCTAGCGCTGGCTCTGGGTGAGGTCATTCACCAAATTTTGATATTTTGCTTTCTTTACTTCAAAAAGAGAGACACACATATAGGGAGAGCAGAATATGGGAGTTTAATTCCATGTTATGGAGGTAAGGAGTCAACATTTTCCATGTTTGTATCCCTTTTCTTTTCTTTATTGAAAGTTCCAAATTTTGTTCTCAGTCACATGGGTACATTTCCCTTTGAAGTCCATCAGCATTCTCAGAACAGAATTTGGGCCATAATTCTTAATTTTGAGAGATGTAATAGTTAAAGAAGAAATTAATATTTGCCTATTGAAAAATTAACAATGGACTAGACCAGTGGTAGGCAACCTGCGGCCCGTCAGGGTAATCTGCTGGCAGGCCACGAGACAGTTTGTTTACATTTATCGTCCGCAGACCCGGCCACCCACCACTCCCAGTGGCTGGGAACGGCGAACCGAGGCCACTGGGAGCTGCAGGTGGCCATCCCTGCGGATGGTCAATGTAAACAAACTGTCTCACGGCTCGCCAGCGGATTATCCTGACAGGCCACGTGCAGCCTGCGTTGCCCACCACTGGACTAGACAGTAGAACAGCTGCATGTGGTTAGGGAAGGTTCTTTGTAAACATGGAGTTCCTTATTTTTGTTGATTTCTGTAGTTATTTTTTTAAGATACCAACAAAGATTAACATAACTTGTGTTTCTTGGGTGTATGAAATGGGATCAAACTACTCTATGTGAGTGAAATCATGTAGTCTTTCCTCAGCCCTTAATCTAGCAAAACTCCTGAGGACTTCTAAGTTATTCAGTTAAAGTCAATGGCCTGAGTAAGGTATCCGGGGGTAGCCGTGTTAGTCTGTATCTACAAAAACAACAAGGAGTCTGGTGGCACCTTAAAGACTAACAGATTTATTTGGGCATAAGCTTTCGTGGGTAAAAACCTCACTTCTTCGGATGCATAGAGTGAAAGTTACAGATGCAGGCATTATATACTGACACATGGAAAGCAGGGAGTTACTTCGCAAGTGGAGAACTCCTACAGAATTCAATGGGAGCTATTCATATCTTGTCACCTAGGAGAATCAAGCCAAATGGGAGTTGTGCAAGATTTGGCCCTTCATTGAGAATAACAATATTCAGACATTACACTTTCTTTACTGCCTATTATAGTTGTGCAAACCTTAAAACTAAGAAATATTCCAAGTTAACTTTAAAGGAATTTGCCCACATTTCTTCTGTGTTAAATGATAGCTAAGTTTATATTTGACTGTCAGATTTCTTTACTTAATTCAGCAACATGGAAGACATCTTTCTTAACATCTGGTTTTTAATAACAGTTGACATCTAGGAGCTCTTTTTTTAATTCTTAGAATGGACTAGGAACAGTAGTGATACTGGCAGTGTATATTTTCATGCTAAAATTCCTGTCTGTTTCAATCATAATTAATTGCCACTCATTTCATTTATTTTTTTGATTGAATTAAGTGCCAGAAATTTACATTACACCAGCTAGCTTTCAATGTTAGGAAATTGAAAAAATTCATGTTTTTTAATTTCTAAAATATGAATGGGTAGATTTAAAATATAAGAACTTAAAAAATTTTATTTGTTTTGAAATGTTAAATTAAATGAAACACATATTACATGTACATGGTATATGTTTGTCTGTCTATCTAGGTATCTGAGTATCATGTAAGAAAAAAGGCCAGGTAAAATTATATATTGTTTTGTGTTTTATCTTCCTCCCAATATTCATACATATCTAACTCCTGCATTCAGGACGAAAATCCACAGAGACAAGTGTAGCATGTGTACAAACACATATATCTCTGAGTAGAGAGATTAAGGAACATACTAAAAATCATAATCTGCAAATAAACATACTCAGGGGAGGAACATTTCATTCTTCTGGTGCACCTTTTTACCTCAAGCCTATAATAAATGGAAAGAATACCCTTTTTTGTTAGAGCTGATTCCAAATAATGATTTTTTTAAATATGAGTTTATGAAAATTCCATGAGCAACTGTTACTGAGACAAGCAAAAAAACCCCTACCATAATAACCTGTAAAAGAGCAAAGAAACTGGCTTATAGTATTCTAGCAATATACGGTATTTAAGGCTTGGTTAAATAATATATTTGATTGATTATATGTTAGAAAAGTATACTTCACTGAAAAGAAATTTTTGATTCCTCAGCAGTTTTTATTGTATCCTTTAACCTTACAGAATGTGAAGCTGTTTGATTATAGTAATTACTTCTTTGCTTACTTACGAGGTTTAAACTGTTTCTGCAGTAAGCGCGGATTCACATCGCGTGCAAACAATCAGCTTTTTAAAAAAATATAATCTTTTAATATTTAATCTTATAATCCACTTTTGACACAAAGTTTTAACTGAGTGGGAAGAATGTTTTACTTCATTGTTCTTATTCTGGTTTCTATAGATGCAGATTCTCTGATATACAGAAAACTATTGTTCAGTTGTTTTTGCTGCTTAAAAGTGCAAAAAATTTTCTTTGTAACTCATGCTTTTAATAGCCAAGATCACTGTATCTTAACATGCACCAAGGTAACTAACCTTTTCTTCTTTCATTCCAATGCTAACATCTTCTCTGTGCATCTCCTAATATCTGGCACCAGGATGATGAGGAGGGTATATGGGCATAACCATTCCTATAAATGAAAGTTCCAGTTTTATTCTGAGGGGTGAGAAACCATCTTTTATATCTATTTCAAGTTGCAGTCTAATGTTTTAATTTTAAACTGTATTCATAGACGTGTGTCTTGAAATTTGCCTATGTAACAATGTGATGTTTTCTTATGTGCCATAGGGGATTAGAATGATGTGCAATTTTTTGGAACCATAATGATTCGCCCAATATAAGTTTTTGTTTTTTTCAATTTCTAGCAGTTTAATTGTTTAGGTCCAAAGTGCTCTTTTCCAAGTAATTTGCATCCACTCTTGTGGATTTCCTGTGAATAATGGATTCCTGTCACTAGTAGATAAGAATGACATCCTCTAGCAGTAAACTTTAAACTGGAGTTAACCTGCCACGTTACGTCAGCTGGGAAAGCCAATATAAGAACTCAGAATGTTTTTTTCAGATTAAAAATGAATATCTGTTGTTTAAAATACTTGGCACAGTTTAGATATTGCATCCCATAGGAATCTGATATGTTCATGTGCATGAAAAAGTGATGCTTATAAATGAAACATTATATTTTTGTGAAAATTTAAATTGAGAAGTACATGCTTGGTAAGGAAAGCTGCAATCTTCTAATACACCAATTCCATTCTGACTCAAATAATATGACAGGCGACATCCTAGGTTGTGTCCATGAAGTTTAAGAATAGAAAAATATAGCTTATTATGCTAATTATTTTGAACTATGAGTATTATATTGTCATTACTTGTCAATTATGTGTTCAATGCGTAGCCACTTGTAGGTTCTTGTCTTGTAAGTTATATTTAACATATAGTTCAAAATAGGGCAATGGCCCTATGATTATGACATAGGGCTTGATTCTCATTTAAACTAAGGGCACTTTACACCACTCTGGCAGTATAAAGTGGCATTAATGTACATGAAAATCAGGCCCCTGGGTTTAAGTGTACAAAACATTTATAATGTAAGTGGTGCTTTATTCACTGGAACAGTTCTATTAACTTCAGTGGGAGTATTTATGGGTGCAAGGACTACTCACATGAGTAACGATTTGCAGGATCAAGCCCTTGTTGAAGTTGTCTACATTACTTTTCTGATTGTTCTGGTATCTGTCATCAAAAAAATGGAAAAATACATGAATTAATTGTAATTTTATAAATGGATGTATAAGATTTAGTGTCTTGACTCGATGAGACTCTCATCTCCAGAATAAACATTTTCCTCATGAGAGTAATTTCTTGTTAATTGAAAGTATGTATTCATTGTACATAATGACTGTAAGGTGATATTGAATTAGTGATATTCCTATTTAATGGTTTGTGTTTTTTAAAAAAAGAAAATGTTAAAACTCCACGTCACATAGCGAAATTTAACACCCAAGGGTAGTAAAATAAAATGATTATTCTGAACAGTGTGGTACCAGTCAGCATCTGAACAAAACCAAACTTGTTTATCAAAATACAATTAAAATCATTTTTTTCTGATTCAAGTTAAAATGTTATATCATGTGTTTATATAATATACGTTTATATAATGTGTACACACTCACACACACACTGTATAGTAACAATGCAACAGCACCTATCATACATATTGTAACTACTTCTGGTCCCAGTTTCCTCTCTTCTGCTAATAAGGGTTCTTTTTTAAAAAAAACTTTAGTTCTGTTTCACATGAAAATTTAGTAGAGGTCTGGGTTTTTGATGTTTTCATGTTGTGCTGTGAGTAATTAGCAAGTGCTGTTCAGCTAAAGTTGCATGTTATTTCAATAAGTTTCTTGTGTGATTTACAAGTAGCAGAGTTCTCAACTGTTTGTCAGATTCTTTTCTTCTATCTTGGATGTGTAAAGCAGATTTTTGTTTACTTTTCACGCACACATGTATTTCCAGTTTTAACAAAGTTTTAGTCTTAGATTTTTTTGTTCAGTTGCCAGTGTAATTTATATCATATTGTTATAATCCAGAGCACTGATAAATATCATATTTGATCTTTCTTTCCAAGTCGGCATAGTCTGGGAGTGCTGCAAAGGTAGCAAATCATACCCCTGGTGGGAGACTGTCTCACATACAAAGTGATTTCAAAGTTAATCCCATTCAGGCCTCCTGATGCAGAAGAATAATGGTTTTAGTGTGGGATCTTTGGGATAGGTTATCATAAAGTGAAAACCTCATGACATAGACCACTTCCTAAGAGAAAAATAACTTATTGGGTATTCATTTGATAATAGGCTTTTGAAAGTAAATGGGAGTAATAATAAGGCATCTTACGTTCATTCTGTAAGGATGTGTACATGTTGTATTTAATCCACAAACTGAGTTCAAACAAAACAAAAATAAATAAACATTATAATCACTATGGCCATAGGAACGAAGAAAGCTAAGAGCTTGATTCACCCATATGATCACAAGAGTATGCAATTTGACCCCATTCTGCCTGCAGGGGTGTGTTCACATCAGGTAGTGTAGGAGGCATTACCATCTTCTTCCTCCCTCAGGGATTAGAATGGGGGAAGACTGTTTTAAATTCTCACGGGTTCTTCATAGGATCTCTACTAGCTGGTGTTGCCCTAGATGGCTTAGCCTGGCCCCACCGTCTCCCTGACTAGCTCCACTCATTGTGTAGGATGTGCCAGCTAGATCTTCATATACTAGCAGAACAGGAGTTGACAGTGGCTTGACTTCAGGGGACATTTTGCCAAGTGTCCTGCAGCCTGTATTCTGTAAGGTAGATGAATCAGGCCCCTGATGATCTAGTTTATGAGAATTGGCTTCTCTTCAGTTTCTATTTAGATCTAGATTTTGTATTATCGTGATATTGAAGTTGTGGATATTAGATGTTATACCTGGACAGTGATAAGTTTCTGAAAGAAACTATATGTTACAAGACTACTGACCAGCTTGAGTGTACCACTCAGGAAGCATAGTATTTGTAAAGCCAGTCATTTGTATACATTTATTTTGCACAAAAAGCGATTGGCATTTAGCACAATTGTTGTACTGTATTGCAAGATTTTAAAGTAATATTCTTGTTTGAATTCATTTAAGATGTTATAGATATAAACTGGAATGAATACTGTCCAAGATTTAGCTTTTGAAATTTTGAATCACATTGGGCAAAAGCATTGGGCAATAAGAGCATGTCTTGGCTCTTGGTGTGATGGATAAGGCCTAAAGTTAAGTGAATTTAATAATTAAAAAGAGTAATAATCCAAGTAAAAATGAACACTGTGGAATGTCTTATTGCTATTAAAAATAGAAATAATAAAAATGTTTTTGTTACAAAGCAATATTATAATGGGTCTTCTTCGGCAGTCCCTCGATGCGAGGATGATGTCTTGATGTCTGCTAAGGTGGTTCATTGGTGCATTTTTAAGTGGCTGAGTGCTATAATGGGAATAGCATTCATGGCAATAATTAATATTTCTGTCCAGGCTTCCAAAGTTATAAGGCAAAGATTCTCTGTCGCAGCATTGTTCCACTCCAATATTCTCTACTGAGCTCTTTCTCAGTGTACTTGAGAGCAACCTGGGAGCTATCCTAACCTAGGCTAGGTGACAATGATTCCCAAGGGACTGTCCACCAACTGAGCATAACTGAGGCACATCTCACTCCAGCCACCTCCTCTAGATAGTGGTAATATAGAACTAAATGAGAAGATATGGGTGGTTTCAGCTGCATTTTTATGCATTCTGGAGCAGAGTGGTCCAATGAGTCTGGTCCATAGCATCTCATTATATAGATAAAGTAGATCTAAAGATAAGTAAAATGAACTGGGATTAGCAGAAAATATTAGTTATCCCTTCACATTTATTTCAGATTCAGATTCCACCAATGGTGAGAGATTAAAGGAATGTACTTGTCTAATTCAACAAAAATCTAATGTTCTTTAGAATTGCTGTGAAGAATTTTACCACAGTTTTAAAAATGTTGCTCAGAAGTAGTTCCAATGGTGATAAACCCCTAGGGGAGACATGACTATGTCAGTGGTCAATGAAGCTGATGATAACTGAGAGTGAAGGGAAGTTTACACTGTACCCAGTATTAGAGTGAACAGATGGTTTCAGCCTTCAGAATTTAAGAGCTCCCAGGAGACTCATCAATACATGGGACAAGACATATCTTAAACAGACTCCCCCTTTCCAAAGCAAAGAGTATGATACATAGAAACCAATTTTTTCAGTCAGCTGAAGTAATGTTAAACCTCAGATTCAGTATAATTTAATTCAGTTTATGTTCCCTGTAGGACATTTTTTTTAGCTTCAAACTTATATCAAAAGCTAATTGTGAACATAAGAGAGAAACAAGAGACAAGCAGGAATGAATGAGAGGGATATTAGTATGTCAGAGGAAAATTGAAGTTAGCATGCAACAGTTTAACTTGAAAACACTTGGACCACAAGTATGTAGATTTCTAGGAAAAATCTTTCACCTTAGTTCTGGTAGTTCATGAGGGTTTTTTTCCCCCCACCATACTACTTGGTTATACATTTCAAACTGTAAGTTATGGGTGTAACAACTCTATTCTACCACATATTTTTGTGCATGAACATCTTAATAATGATCTTTTAGAGTCACATTAATTTTGATTTCAGAAACGTACATACAAAGTATATATTGCTGTTGAAAACTCTTTTCTCGGGAGCCTAAAGACATAATAATTTCATTCTTATAGGTGTAATAGAGAATAAACAAACAGCCTTTGAGTTGAAAGGGATGTTTTTAAATGAGAGACATTTCTTTTCCTACTAAAATTAAAAGGTCTGTTTATGTGGCATGATAGGAGCTACAAGTACAGTGTGTGCATGTTGGAGTCGGAATTAAATTTGAGTTTGTCACAAGAATGGCAATTTGCAGTGATGATCTAATCATTGAATTTTCAAAATAATAAAGCCATGGGACCAAATTTGCCCTAAATTATGTAAGTGTAAATATGAGTGACTCCATCAGACTCAATGGATTTATTCCAGATTTACACCAGCATAACTGTGGGCAGAATTTGTCTCATGCAATATAAGAACATTTTTATTTTCTAAAAGCACTAGAGTAGAATACATCTTTTAGAATTGGAAACATATGCAATTTTTTTATGATTTGATTCATAAAAAAATACAGATGTGGACATTAATATGTTTTGGCAGAGATCCTGGGCCATATCCTCAGCTGGTATAAATCAGTGTAATTCCATTGACTCCAGCTGAACTATGCAGATTTACTCTAGCTGAGGATCAGGTCCCCTTTACAGCAGGATCCACGCTCAAATCAAAATGAAAAATTATGAATATGAACCTGTATAATGGCAAGGTATCAGTAAGTGAATAGTTGTAAATGAAAATCAAATATGGGAACGGTAATCTGTTTAGTCCATGGATCAACAGCTTGAAAGGTCAATATTTTTAAAAGGGAACTCTCTCTGCCTTCCCCCAACTTTATTTAACTGGGACAATGACCACCCTGCAGCTTTAAGCAGTTTTTTTTTTTTTTTTTTTTTTGGCTAGTCTGGCCGAGTGAAGGGAACAGTGCTTTATGGCTGGGGGGGAAGGGGGAGGCAGGGGGGCGGAGATGAAAACTGCTGCAAAAGGGGCAGAGTCGTGGCTGACTTATCCCCTGGGAATGCAGGATTTGACAAGGAGCAGCGTGGTGCTGGGAGCCTTCCTTTTTACACAGACCAAGGCTGAGGCAGGGCCCACCCTCCCTCCCTTTTAGGTGGTAAAACCAGGTTTGGTCAACACCTGCTGTGGGCATTATGCTAGCCGTCCCTTTTTCAGGGGGGCTGGGAGGGAATTTTTCCCTCACCACCATATTGGCTTCGGTCCAGTTGGGGTTTTTTCGCCTTCCCCACAGCGGGTTTCAGGAAGGGCTGTTCATGCATTATCTGTTCAACTAATTATTTAAGTGTAGGGTGGATGTCCAGTGCAGGTACTTCATAGGAAAGGTATACAGTGACCAGATAAATAGCTTGGAAAAGGACTTAAAAAGCGGTGTTCATTAGAGGAACGAACGGGGATCAGTTGGGGACTCCTATGATTGGTACAGCAGGGAGCCCCCCCCCATTCTTATAGCCCCCCTTAACCCTCCTATGAGGCAGGGATGGATGGTAAGGTCCTGGCAATGGATTTGTTGGAGGGACCTTGATTGGAAAAAGGCGGGGAGCTAGTAAAAGCCCCCAAGGTAATTATGGAATAAACATGGGGGTTACCTGCACTGTACACTTATCTGCTGGGCAGTCCCAGACACCTAATAATAAAGTTGCGCCCTGATTAAACCCATGTCAAATGTCTCCTGTCCTTCTTTCAGTATAGCCAGACAATTGTGGCCATCAGCCCCTCCATTCTTAGTTTATCTTAGTTTTCATAGAAGGGCTAATGTATATGCATAACTCCCATTTTAGTCAATGGGAATTATTCATATTCTGCAGCTGGAGAATCAGGACCCCCAAATTTACTGCATCCTTGTTTAAAGAATTTAACAAAATGTTGCTGCAAATCAAAAGCTGTAACAAAAGAGAGGCACAGAAGAGATCTGCTGCACTATAATAGAGCTGGGCAAATAATGGATTTTTCTGTTAGCTGACAATTTTGAAAAATTGGGGTGGGGGGGGGGTAATTTTGGGTTAACCCAGAAAAAGTCTTTTTCCTGCCTCCCAGAATTTTTGTCAAACCAAAAAACTAAAAAAATAAAATAAAAAAAAAATCAGGTTGAACTAAGTGTTTCATTTGACCTGAAACTAAATGGTTTGTTTTTAATTTTGACCATTTTGAAAGGTTTGGGATTTTTAAAAATAAAATTAAAGGAAATTTAGAAGCAACAAGTAATTTTCAAAAAAATCAAAATGCCTGATTTCAAAAATATCTAAATGAAATGTTTTTACCTTTCCAAAATTTTTGTAGTTTTTTTCCCCCAAACTGAACAATTCAGCAAAACTGACATGAATTCACAAAACATTTTGGTGTTTCCACATATTTTGCTGAAAAAGTTTCAGACAAAAATTTTTGCTCAACACTAATAATAGATTCATTTCAGTTGAACTGTGAATCCATCGCTTATCTCTGAATATAAACCCTTATTTGTTATTTTTGCACATTTACCATTTGGAGCATTAAGTGTTAGAACATCGTGAACTGAAAATTGGAGTTCTTAGAACAAGCCAATGCCACGCTTTTTGAATGTGGAGTTCCCATAAAGGGTATGTAAGCTGTACATGTACTCTTATTTCAGTTGGACTCTTAATTCAAATTAAAGGTTAAAAAAAAATCAACAGCTCTGAGAAATAAACCTCAAGAGAATATGTTCCAAAATTTCACTTCTTAAAGTTGTTCAAAATGTTTCCAATTTTAATTCTCCATCTTTTTAAGTAGGGTCACAGTGCCAGCTGCTTATAACTAAAGGTTGCAGACGAGTCTATATTCTTGTGAGCTGAGGCACTGGCAACATTTTCTTCTCATGGAATCTTCCCCAATATGTAGCTCAGTGCAAACATTAGCTTCCTTTCAGCTGAAAGGACAAGTCTAAAACTGGGGACACACTTTGGATTGAAAAGCCAAATAATTATATTTAAGAAACTCTTTTTTTAAGCTAGCAGATATCCAAAATACATAAATGTCCGCTTTTATATCATTCTGTAATATAAAAGTGGTTTCAGTAAATTCTTTAAATGTTTTGTAGACAAAAACTGCTCCTGGATTCTTTTGTGGGCAAATTTAAAAACAATATTGGTGAACACTCATTTTTGAGCGAGTGTGAAAATAGGATGTTCCATAAACAGATGGCAAGGCAAGGCATCTCCTCCTAAGACTGCAATGCCAGTTAATAGGCATTCACCACTTCAAAAAAACCTCTGAGATAATTGCACTGTCAGAGTTGGGAAAGATAAGTGTGCTTCTGAATGGGCCAAATCCTGTGAAATTTCGCAAGTAGTAAGGAGGAAAGCTGTATGGTTCCCCTTGTAGACTTTCCTCCAGATTCTTCCATTCGTGTCCATGGTTTGCTCTCCCTTGCAGATATCTTTCTGTCTGGCCTCTATCACTGTAATGTCTGAGCACCTCACAAAAATGAGCTAACTTATCTTAACTACATCCCTGTTTGGTAGGAAAAGTATTAATAGCTCTGATTTTACAAATTGGAAATTGAGGCACAGAGAGGTTAAGTGATTTACCCAGGAGCTCATGGACACCTTTGTACCGAAGATAGGAATTGAACTCCCATCTTCAGAGTTCATGTTCAGTTCCTTAACCACAAGACCAATTTTTCCATAGACTAGCTTTCCTCCACATGAGCTCTGGTGGTGCGTTTCCCTCTACTGGAACTGTCAACAGACACAATTTTCTTCTTTACTTAGTACTTTTTTACTTCAAAGAATGAAATTGCAGACTTCAGTGTTAAAAGTAATAACTTTCTGTTTTCACTGATCCATCTTAGTATATTGAATGAATAACCAAAGGATGGGGGATTTTTATAATCAGCTAACTCATTTGCAGTCAAACTTTTTCTGATGCTCTTTGCCTTATAAAATATTTTCTGTTCATGTCTTTTGAACTCTTCTAGCTTTTCAAAATTCTTTGTTATTCTGTGCACAAAACAGTTTTTAAACAAAGTTGCAGATTATGCTGCTGACTTTCTCTCTATTCACAGAATAGAGATTCGAATTGCAGACTTAAATGTTATATTTTTCTGTTAGTGCTATTTTATTTCCTTATCTTGATACAGAGGTAGCTGCAATAGCAGTGTTGGAACGCCTCTGGGAATGTCTTGAGTTAGAATGTGGTGGAATTAACTGCTGCTTTTCTTCTTTCATTCACCTTCAACTCTGACGTAATTGCACGTTTGAGAAAAACTTCAGTATAAATCCCTGCTATGTAAAACCTTTGTGATTAAAAAAGGGTGTTTCCCACTTGCCATATGTTGTTTGCTTTTGGCACAAATCTACAGTAAGTGATGCTCTGAAGAATCTCTGAAGATCTAGTTCAGAGTTCACTTATTGTTCAGTTTTTTGTTGCAGAAAGTATAGTGAGATTTAGAAGTGGATGAAATAATTTCATGTAATTGACCAATAATGGGCCTGATTTTGTGGGGTGCTGAACACCTCTTTTGGGTACCTCCTCAGTACCTTGCATAACTAAGCAAAACGTTAGCATGAATGGTTATTAATTTAAGCCAAACTAGTAGTTGTGTGTGGCAGGGAATTAGGAGCAGTTTTTTTAAAAGATGGATTGAGGCGTCAGTATTTGAATCTAGATGTATCTGTCTATGGGCTCTACGTAGCAGCTATCGTTCTGGTTTTCAAGGACTGAATTGACATTAGGTTTAGACTGTGGCTTTTGTTTGAAACTGCATGAGAGTTAGGTTTTCTGAGATTGTGCTGAGATTTTGGCTACATCTAAATGGGCAAATAGACCCATTCTATTTGTGGATCTACCTGCAATCACAACTGTAGGAATAGGTCCAGATCTCAGAGTTTGAATCTAGAAGCCCCTGAAATTTGAGAGGGTTTGTGTTCTAGATTCCAATTTTGCCTTATGTTCATTATTTACCTTCTTTAGATCAGATTGTACCAGCCTTACTCGTGTTGATTCGTACCTTACCACACAAGTAGTCTCATTGAAATCAACAGGCCTACTTCCTTAGTAAGGTACTTCTCTGCATGAGTAAAAGTGGTAGAATATGGTCCTCTAATGTAATTTTTAACTTTACTACTTTGGTGCTGATAACCCATGAAAGAGCGAGAGGGAGAGACAGAGATGGGGGAACAAAAGACTGACTGGATAGGAATGTATTGTAGGGTCACAGAGCACTCATCACTCATTAAGAAACAGACTGGCTATATGAGAAAATCTGATTGGCCAAGAAATTTGGCAGTACATGCAACTGTCCTGGTTGAGGCTTGTTAGAAACAAGATCTTTACTTTTTTTTTTAAACTATAAAGGCAATAACGTGTTTTAAGAATGTAGGCTATATAGCAGTCTATTATGGGTGACTGAAACCACCTGGCTTTCAAAGAGCATGACTCATGACACACCTGAGGTATGCAGGCATAATATAACTGCTCACTTTTCCTTTTCTATTGTTTACCAGTAAAGTGCAGCAGACATGGGAAGATAGTTGGGACTTTGCCACCTACTCATCCATGTGTGTCTATAATCCAAATAGACACAAAACAGATTGGCAGCCAATACTGTAGATTTTATTCTTTGACAGCTGTGACATGAATCAAACATGGTGGTGTGTAGGGATATTTTGTACACATTTTTTATCTTGAGAACAGGGTGAAATTCATTCCTGGGATTAAGGCAAGTAGAAGGCCCATGTGCCATTTTAGTCATCCCTAAGACTAAACAGGATTTAAATCATGCACAGGGACGAATTTCACCATTAGGTAGCGTCAACTTCAAGCTAAGGCCAACACTTTCAAAAATAGAAATTTAAAGTTAAGCTTCTAAATATAGATTTAGGACCCAACTTCAGGTACTCATTTTTAAAATCTTGGCCCAGGAGTCACTGTGGTAAGGGAATACCTTCTCTAGAGATACCTTAGAGTTATATAATGGAACCATTCTTCAAAGTAGGAATTGTTTGCAGTATGGGCGCAATGTTACGGCTTCTAAGCTATTAACAAGATTAAGGCAACATAGTTTTAATGTTTGTTTACTGGTACCTGGTAGCTATTCAGTGTCTCTGATGCCCCCTACAAGGGAAGAGAAGGAAAAGGGCTGTTTTTCAAATTAAATACAATACATAGCACTGTATCTGATGTGACTGCATGTACAGAGATGTTCATGTTCATTTAAATCTCCTTTTTAAAAGTTCTTTCCTAGGAGCACTTTGAAGTATCACAAAGATTATGCAAATAAGGATATGTTGGAGGAACGTAACTAGTACCCATTGTTCACTTTTTATTTCAGTATATCAAATGGTTTGTAAATAAATGTTTTCGTGTTTGAATATTCTGTTGAGGCGGTGCTTTAGAAAAACGTGTTCACTTTGAAATTAGTGTCAATAGCAGGCAAAAGCAGTGGATAAAAAGAAGGAGCTTGAGTGTTTGATTGCTAGCTCTATGTTTAATTAGCTAGACAGATGTTGCTACGTAGTCTGGAGCCCAAGGGCCTTTTGGATTTGTGACTTTTTAGGTGTGCTTGTTGTTCGACTATTTTACTGGAACTTGTTTTTATGAACAAAAGGAAAATCCTTCCTGGAACTTTCCTTTGCAAGCTGGGAAGGGACTTAGTAGAACTCTTTCTCTGTTTTGTGATAGTATTTCTATTTTTATTGGAAATATCTATAGTTTTAATGTGCAACTTTCAAAGTAAGTGTGAAGTTACTTTCATCCTTGTCTGTAGAATGTCATCACTAGTATTTTTATGTCAATTCTGCTCTGGAGTGGACAAGGCAGAGCTAATTTTCATTAAATGTACATAGCCCTTCAATTAGCTAAATGCACAGTTTTTTTTAAAAAAAAATTTGCATTGTGCTGTAAGTGAATGCAACACTTTACAGTACTTCCCACAAACACAAAATATATGCTATGAGATCTCAGGAAGAAGGAAAATCAATAGGAAGACTGGAAAGAAACCAGTTTCTTGATATTTAGTTTTAGCTCTGCTGTGGCGAAATATATTACAGTATTAAGGTCAGACAGTAAAATTGGAGTTTTGCCATTGACTTCAGTGGGGTCAGGATTTCACCCAGAGTCTGTTAGGCAATTGCAAAAAAAAAAAAAAAAAAAGATCTGTTCACAAATATAAGTATTTCCAAAGAGATTTGCACAAATAGCAGGTCTATAACCTTACTCTGGCTGTCATTAGGCAGGCATTTATGTTATCTAATCCTTATCTTATCTTTGGTATTTATATTACAGCAGTCACCCTAGTATATAGGTGTGGAATTTTTATTATATAAATTCAATAAGTTTCTTTCTTGAAACTTGTATCATAGCAATGTAAGTCAGTAAATTCTGTCTGAACTTTGGCCTCAGCTTCTTCGGCTACAGATGAAAATGTGTCTGCAAACAACCTGAAAATTTGTTTAATGAAATAAACCTTGAAGCTTCTCAATCCATTCAGCATAGAAACAACAATCACAATGCCTAGCACAATGGGCCCTGATCCCTGTTTGAGACCTGTATATGCTACATAATGCAAATTAATAATATTTTTTATAAATTGTTGTTAGGTCAGAAAGTGGAAAAGGGCATTATATTTAACCTGTCTATGAAAAAGCCTTGTTTGGGAAGCTTACAAACAATATCAGAAAATAATTGATTTTTATCTTGAATTGAGAAAATCAAATCATTTAGATGCGATGTCATCTCTAAAGCAGATCAAATATCTTTAAAAAAGTATAGTGGATATTTGTTCAAATACACGTTGGTTGTGGTTGTGTTCCTGCAATTTTTGTGATTTCTTTCCACACATCTACTATTGAATATGTTCGGTAGTATTAACATTCCTGGAAAGAGTGAATTTTAAGCAACTGTTAGTGAATATATACAGTGAGTGAATTTGGAACTTGAAGCATAAATATTTACACTGGAAGCTTGAGTCTAAGAGTTATATTAATCCAATCGGGAACAGAAACCAAACCATGTGATCTACATCTCCATCAAAAGTAACACTTTCTTGAATTTCAAATATTTAAAAAAACACAACAAAGTGCTCAAAATCTACATTCTACACACAGTCCAAAAATTATTCAGTAAATTTTGAATAACTGATACATTTGTGTAAATTGCAAACTATTTATGGACAATTTGTGACCGGAATAAAGTTGAAATTTGACAAACAAATTATTCACTTTGCTGTAAGTAATTCTATGAGAAATGGAATATCCCGGGACCATTTATAATTTGCAAGCAAGTATAGAGAGAGTTTTATCAATTTGGAATAAATAAATAAATTCAACTACTCCCTGCCAGTTAAAATGCCTTTATCTCTTAAATAAAACCTTCCTTCTCCTCAACAGTCTAGTGCAGCAGATCATCTTATTCATCACTGATTTCTTCAAGGATAACTTTACATTGAGATGATTTACATACAATACTGTAGAGATGAGCACAATATTGAAATGTAGGATAGATGGATAGACCAATTTAGGCCATGTGATCTTGTCAAGTTCAACATAGTGAGCACTACAGTCATGACATCACTGAAGCCTATATCTTTCCCATGCAGATTTTATAATGTACCGAATTAATCTTTCTTCAAAATCATCCAGATGGGTGATGAGTGATACTATGTCCCACTTTGTTCACACTATTGATGAAGTACTCTCTCTGTTGCGATGCCAACAACTTTAGAAGAATTCCTTCTGCAGTCTCCCACTTCAATATTGTGTTGATGGAGATGGGTCTTGTTGCAGAAACACCAATTTTTACTAACCCTCCCTCAGACAATTTGCTGGTTACCCAAGCTAGCCTGTTATTCCCATTAATTCACTCTCCTATAACACAGAAAGCTCAGACTCCCTATCCTTTGTGCTCTACCTCAGCCTTACTCAGAGGCCTCTCCTGTACTGCCAGTTGCCAGCAAAGTCGTTAGGCCCTCCCTCACCTGCAAATGAAGTCCCCACTTCAAAGTTTAATAAGTGTAGGTACTTGAAAATAATGTTTGGTCGATCATTGATGGTCAAGAAGTGGTTTCAGACATGCAAATGTGCTAGATTAGTTGTGCTCTGGACCTACTCAACCTGTCTTACGTACATTGGAGTTCTCCTTTCTTTTCCCCATGCCCTTTCTAGCCAGTACTCCTCCTCCAAAGAGATATTGAAGCCAGGTATAACCTAATCTATATGCCTGAAAGGTCTGATCTGCATCTAATTTTTCTGAGACTCAGTCATACTTGAAAAGAACATTAACTGAATATTTCTGCTAAAATGATCATCAGTAAAATATTTGACATTGTAAATACCAGCAGTATTGTCATTAGACTTCAGAGTTAACATGGCATTTGTATAAATGGTGACAGATTGAAGCTCTCTTACAGCTAATATTTTGGACTCAGAGTCTGCACACTCAATATGACGGCAATGCATTGCCTCACCTTTGGCAATCTATTTGCAGGGGAAGCTTAAATTCTGGAGAAAGTCTTCAGAAATTGATGACTCACAAAAATATCTTGGTTGGTCCCTATGTGGCCCTCTGGTTGTCCACCACAGGGATTGCATGGTTCTTAATAGATATCACCCTTTCCTCTGTTCTATTGCATCTTTTCCCAAAGAGAAACAGATAGCTCCTATTTACCACATCATTAAAATACTCTCATTTCGTAGTATGTGCAGAACTTCCTCCATAGCTATTGGTACAACCACTTATTTCTGAAGATTTTTTTTTTGGGAGTCTAACAGCCAAGTACCCACATACAAATTGTATTTGTGTTCCCATTTTCTTCTCTGAGTGTCAGAACCAAGACAATTTGGAAGTGGCAAAATACCAGGTTTGGTCAAGACCCGGTGTGGGCATTGTACTAGCCGCTCCTTTCTTGGGGGGTTTGGTAGGAATTTTTCCCTCACCACCAGATTGGCCAAGGTGATTTCACCTCACCCACAGCAGGTTCAGGGGGCTTTGTTATGGTGCATAGGGAAAGAAATTAGGGTATGATGTTGCAACTCATTACGGAGGGATAGCTCAGTGGTTTGAGCATTGGCCTGCTAAACCCAGGGTTGTGAGTTCAATCCTTGAGGGGGCCATTTAGGGATTTGGGGCAAAAATCTGTCTGGGGATTGGTCCTACTTTGAGCAGGGAGTTAGACTAGATGACCTCCTGAGGTCCCTTCCAACCCTGATATTCTATGATTCTATGGAAGTGTGGGGTGGATGTCCAGTGCAGGTACTCCATAGGGAAGGGATACAGTGACCAGATAAATGGCTTGGAAAAGGTCTTAAAGGAGCAGAATGTGGCAGGGGGAGGAAGGCATTCGTGGCTCCTGTGACTAGCACAACAGGGAGCCAACCTTTGTACCCCCTTCCTTTATACCCCCACCTTAACCCTCATATGGGGGTGGTCATAAAGTCCCAGAAATGGGTTAGCTGGGGACCAGGATGGAAAAAGAGGGGGCTGGCATAAGCCCCAGGTAGCTATTGAAATGACCCTGGACTTACCTGCGCTGTACACTTTTATCTGCTGAGTAGTCCCAGACATCTAATAATAAAGTTGCAGCCTAATTAAACCATATCCAGTGTCTCCTGTCCTTCTTTTGGTATAGCTGGACAACACCACTCTTCACTCCTCATCTAGACATCATTCCACCTTCTTTAGTTTTATTTTGCTTCTCTTTAGACAGACCAAATTGTCTAGGAGGTAAGATGTGTTCCTTCAGCATCCGTAAACTCAGTCTGTGGGATATTGGGGCAGAAATTATCATTTCCCAGCAATATATTGGCCTTTTTCAGCATTCAAATACTTTTAAATGTTTGTTTACTATTTCCTCCCTAATTTCATTAGCAGTTCAGACCCAGTTTCTCTTCCACCTTTCTTGGGGGTTGCAGTTTATCATTTTCTGGTGTTAGGTTTGTTGTTTGGAGATTTGTTTAAGATGTTTCTAGAGTAATTGGAAGAAGCCTTATAATATAATGGATATCCTTTTGTCCTACTTTCTGGCAAGCGCAGCAATATTAGTTCAAAGGAAAGAGGATGGAAGAACTGAACAGCATGACACTCTGCTATTGGTTGTTTGCAGTGTTGTTGTAGCTGTGTTGGTCCCAAGATATTAGAGGCACAACATGGGTGATGTAATATCTTTTATTGGACCAACTTCTGGCTAGCAGTCCTACCATTGGGAAGCTGCCCAACCGTTTGCCATACAACTGATAATCCATTAAAGGTGTGGGTGTGTGTGTTAGAAAAATATTTAATAAACTTAGTTTTTCAATTTATTTTAAGCACAAAATAAATAATGTTCCAATGGTAATGGGCTTTCTTAGAACTGAATTTGTCAGCTGATCAGATTGCAACTAATTTGAAGAGAGGGAAGGGCTCATCTTCAGTGTGATTAAAAGAAAAAGATTTCAGAAGAGATGAAGCCTGTTTGTTCAGTGATTGTAATGTTTTGGAATACCTTGACTTTTGGTAAAGGGCAAGAAAGAGGGCTTGAACACTAATAGTAATCCTCCTCCTAAAGTCATATGTGAATCCTCAGCAGACACCGTTTTAGTTTGCGGGTGTTTTAGCTAAAAATGGTGTCCCAGAATAATTAAGTTGGAAGAAAAGCCCCTCCCCTTCCTGTATTGATGGGCTGTAGCTTCCAAATATACATTTTAATACAAGGTGAGAGAGAGCCCACTCTTTCCTATAAAAAAAGATACTACTCAAACAAAAAGCTGAAAGCTGTACTAAAATTTAACGGCTGTAAGCACCAAGGCAAAATAATCACTATGCCGTACTACGTTTTTACTTCTACACTCCATTTTACTTAGAGATTCATAGGTTTTAAAAATACCCATTTCCCTCATAGCTACTTCAGTCTGTCGGTTAAACTTTGATCTGATGTTGAAGTTTTCAAAAGCTGCCTGTGTTGCAAGATTTCAGCAAACTTGATCTTGCAGGTTTAACTTAAATATTGTTTCCATTTTGAAGTCTGTCATGCGGGTGCACCACAAAGAGTGTTTGGTTTTAGTCCTGATGTCTTTGGTGGTGGTATGCAATAAGTAACAAAATACTAGGAATAAAGAAAAGTCCTGAAATGTATCCCTCCAGCTATGGGCCAGTTGAGAGTGAGAGAGACAGGATGTAAAGTAAAACCAGTATTTCTTCCTTTGATCAAAGGATAGATTCCCACCACCACCCAGCAGGTGATTAACACATAAGTACATTCTCTTCTAAGTGGCATTGATTGGACAAAACTAAATAGCTGCTTAGCGCCCCCAAAGCAAACATTAGGTAAACTGGTGTCAGGAATATTTTTAAAACTCTTTGCAAGTTCAAGTTTGTAAATGAGATTATGTGATCTAAAATGATTGTAAGGAAAGTAAGTTTGCCACTATATAGTTTGTCTACTGAGTTATCTGAGAATGTGCAAGTTTGTAAAGGAAGGAAAACCAAGCAGTTGGCTCCAGCACCTGACTAATTCTTGAAGCTGTGTTTTTGCTTTCAGAAAATGAGCCATTTGCACAAATAGATGCTGCATATTTTCCAGTCATGTATACTTTCTGCATTTGAAAAAAAAAAACTCATTAATACTCATCCGGGTGATAAAATTCTGGGAACATAAAAGCATGGTAAAAACAATAAGACAGGGTGTGGTGGGCCTCAATTTTATATACAATGGCAATTCAGAAACAGACTTAACCAACTGGAAGGTTTGTAAACCACAGATTGTTTTTACTTCAAAGTTAATGACAAAGGGCGTTCAGCCTTGTTTCTCCAGGAAATAAAGTACTGCTTTCTGTTTTCCCATGGAATCACCACGGATATTTTATTTATTAAGTGGCAAATGTGTGCTTGCTGATGGGGAAGAGCAAAACACTGTCACTGCCAAAAGGAACTAACAATTTTTATAACTCATCAAACACAGCTAAACCCTAAGACAATAACTCTTCAAGTGATAATGTATCTATATGTATTTTTGTTATATTGTCTTTATCCATAGCTGACTTCTCACATAATGTATGAAATAATCATAAAATAAAAAAATTAGTTACATTCTGCAAAGAGGTTTGCCTTTAATTATAACGTATGTAGTTTTGGCCAAGTTGCACAAACAGGGCAGGATTCACATTGAAAACACACGAATTCATGGTTTTGTATCTGAAAATAACTATTTCAGCAAAAATGAAAAGAAAGCAAAATTCTATAGTGACTAAAATTATACTTTAAACAATTCTCACTATCACCTTTCAGTTTAGGGCTGCAGTGTGTCCAAAGGCCTATGTTTGCTCTACTGTATTTGGAAATTTCAAAGGCAAATTTACCACCTTAATAATTTGTCAGTTAGCACCCTTTTTTATGAGTATTTTTCCTTCTACCATTCCCCCTTTTGAAACACTATGGGTGAAATACTGGTTCTATTTAAGTCAATGGGAGTCTTGCCATTGACTTCACTGGGGACAAGATTTCACACCATGACTCTAAAAAAGATCTGTCTTGAGCAATATTGTCCTTACTTCTGTCGTTATGGATTGACTTCCAGCACATTTCAGAATATGACTTCAGAAATTCAACACACCTCTCGTTGTTTTGATAGTGGGATGATGATAGAAATCTTATCATTTGCAATCTCTGTAGACCATGATCTTAATACATGCTAAATATCTCTAACACTTTTCAACCAGGTGCAAAACATAATCATGCCATCTCAGACTTTCATTTTAGAATCAGTCACACACTGCTATTTGGAATATTTAATTTCAGGGAAGAATTTCAGTAAGTAAAGTAGAGAATTTTTTGAGTTACTGAAGCAGTTGTAGCATTATATCTCAGGGGACATGATATTAAATCAATTTATTTCATTGTACAGCACACTGAAATATATTAAGTACATACGACTGCAAGAGAAGATGAACTAATGAATAATATCTTATATCATATTTATATTAATATCATACTTATACCAAAAGTCATTAAAGTGCTTTGCAAATTATTTGTATACACTGCAGAAGCTTTATAAACTGCGAAAGATAAAAGCCAACATTTTTAAATGTGGGTGCCTATAGCTAAGTACCTAAATCCATATTTATATGTCTGAATAAAAGTGGCCTGATTTTCAGAGGCACTGAGCATTTGCCTCTTACTTTGAAAATCAGGCCTCATTTATTTAGGTGCCTATATAACAAAGCTGCATTGTCAAAATCTAAAATCATACGAAGTAAAGAAATCTTGGCTAAAAAGGAACACAAATGCATGTGTCCAGAAATAGAATATGGATGTTGCACACACAAAAAAAAAAAGCTTTAAAAATTCAAATGGAGACTTCCTTTGTAGTTAATCTTTTGCATTTAGACTAGCAAAAATGCAGCACAATCTCTCTGCAGTACGTCTTTCATTTGATATTATATTGCAAGCTTAGCCCATTGCAATCTTAAGAAAAACAAATATTGTTTGTCAGTCACTTTCTATTAAGAAAAATAAGAGTTGTAATATGAAACGACTAAATTTGGGGGGGGAAATATTTGAGAAATTAATGCAAAGTTTGTGAAAATATGGTGAAATAAGAGTACCTTAAGCAAGTTTTTGCATTGTCTACATTTTCTCCACATATGGGCTTAAAGATTTCCAAACAATCTAAAATTATCTTGGCAGGCGTCTCAATGATTAATGATCAGGTAGCTTCAATAAAGGTGCTTTATGTAATGACAGATAAGAAGAAGGGTGGAAAAAACCTTAACAAAACACGTGTTGAGATGCAGTCAGAATGGTTTATTCTGTGTAGTTTAGGTTGTTTTTTGTGCTAATGGAAAGCTTCTTTCCTATCCAATGTATTGTTTGTGTTGCTTTGTGGTATCAACTGCAAGGATCAGTTCCACTGAGACACTGCTAAAGCCTCTTTTATTATATAGCTTTGTGAAGCACCACCAAGTGTCCTGACTCTTGCCCTTGACGTGGTGTCACAACTGTCAATCATTTGGTACCATAAGCAGGCAGGCACTGTCATGATTGTCTTCGGGGTAAATTCTTGTTTGCATTTCCTATACAAAGAGCCCATAGTTGTTATTACACCTGCCAGTGTTCAGTGTCACTGACCTCTCACCTAATGCACAATCAAGTGTGTATTTTTTTAAAACAGACAAACTGACATCAAGCCCACTGAAATTACATGCATTTGTCATGCACTGCCACCTATCATCTAGAGAATAATAATAATAATTAATAATAAAAAGAACAAGCAAAGGGATTCACAAATGTAAATGTCCTCTGGAAATTGCCTTTTAAACTTGGATGTATCGTTCAGTTAAAATGCATATGATTGATTGCTTTTTTCCTTATAAAAATAATTGTTTTAAGGTATATAATGCCCTCTTTACTGCATGTGTTTGATTGCAGCTGTTTTGCATGGAGTTGTTATATATGTCTCAGCTGCCAAATACAGTGTCACAAGCAATAAACAAATAAATCACTGGACTGTATTAAAGGCATATTTTGCCCAGATGCTGCTTTGAAATACTGGATTAAAACATAAAAGTTAGCTTTAAACCACAAACATGAAACTCATGGGAAATGTCACGTGGAAAAGCCGTTTGATTGGCAGGTGCCTTCCTACAGCTGATACATGAAAACATGTACTGCTGAGTACATAGAATTTTAAATGTTCATTTTGAAATCAGTAGTATGTTAAGTTACATTTTGTCTCTTCTTTATGGTTTGTCTGGGTAACCAAAACAAATGGACTACTAAACATAAATGAGTAATGTGGTGGGTTGTTGGTCCACTCAATGGTCCATGAAATTTCAGTAATTGTTTACTTTGTTTCAGCTAGAGATGGGTGGCTAATGGAAACATATTAATCTAATAACAAAAGATTTAAAATTTTAAAAATTATGTGAAATCTGTCAAATTATTTAATGAATACTATTTGACCAGCTGTAACTGCATCATAGTTTGTACCCTGGAGCCTCTCTTGATCCAAATCATTCCAGCAGAACTTGACTTTCCCAGTAATATAATGGCGTGTGGGGAAAGGAAAAACGTGTTTATAACAAAGTGATAACCAGAAGACTTACTTAGGTTTAGATATTCCATTGTTACTGAACTGAAAAGCTTTTTAAAGAACAATTTTAAATTGTGTTAAGGTCCCACTTTAAGAACAAAACATATGTGAAGACTTAAGAAATGGCAACTGTGCATTAAATACTGACTAGTTCTGTCTCATCTTTTCCTTGTGTTCCCCCTGTCTGTCTGTTATATCCACCTGTTTTCTGTGTCTTATATTTAGATGGTCCTTAAGGCAGGGACTGTCTCTTTGTTACGTATTTGTCTAGGCCCCAGTGTAATGGGTTCCTCATCTATGATTGGGGTCTCTAGCTCTATTGCACTGCAAATAAATAAATACTACTACTAATAACAATAATTAATAAAATGTTTGGCAATTAATCCATCTTTCATTGAACCATCTATTCTTTAGTTCTGGGTTTCTCCTACTACAGTTGATGGCATCAGGGAGTGATGGTTGTGATGTCTCCAGCAATTGTAGACCAAACACAGACCATTCAAATTGGGTCTCGGCAGTTAAGTAAAGGAAAAACTGTGTAATTCCCAGGGCCGGCTCCAGGGTTTTTGCTGCCCCAAGCGGCAAAAAAAAAAAAAGCCGCGATCGCGATCTGCGGCGGCAATTAGGCGGAAGGTCCTTCGCTCCAAGTGGGAGTGAGGGACCGTCCGCCGAATTGCTGCCGAATAGCTGGACGTGCCACCCCTCTCCAGAGTGGCCACCCCAAGCACCTGCTTGGCAAGCTGGTGCATGGAGCCAGCCCTGGTAATTCCACATGATGCCTTTTAATTGGTTCCAGTGTGTATCATCACCAATGGAGAATTGCCAGACTTCATAATCCCATCGAATTTTGCAATTACGTCTCGTATTTTTACTTCAGGGAGATAGCAAACAGTCCTGTTGTCCTTGTGTCCCTTGCCAACTCCTCTGTTCACTTATCTTAATATGAAATCACTGTGATGATATTTGCTTGTCATCTTAGGGGAGTTGAAAAACCTCTTTTGGTAGTGGCTTGCTTCATACCACAAGGCAGTCCATAAATTGTATTCCCTATAGCTTTTCATTCCATTCCTCTAGAGACAGATCCCTCATTATCTCACTTGCTGCATATCTCCTAATGATTCAATGCTTCTAGCACTGAGGTTGAATGCCTCTTGGTTCTCTTTACCATCATGGTCACAAACCTAGTGACGATGCATGTTGGTAAGGAATGGGAGTAGTTTTGAACTGAGGGACTGATTTTCTGAGCCTAGAAAGTTGGGTGAGAGGGGATACTCCAAGCCTGAAAGTGCCAAGTAGGAGAGAGTTCAGAGCTGACTGGCTTGGTTCTGAGCTGTGGAGAAGCTAGACAGAAATAGCAAGGGTTCTTGGGCTGGTGTGTGTATCAGTATTTCCAAGTGGGTGGGGTAGAGATGGAAGGAGGTGAAGAGATATGGGGAGTTTTGGCACCAGAGGGAAAGGATTTGGTTTGGGTAGGGATGAACAAACTAGGGAATGGAGTCAATTGGTGCATGAAATGGTTGTGTGTGGTGATGCTGATGGGATAAATGGTACAGCTTGACTCTAGGATGAGAGGTTGGGACTAGGAGAGAGCATTCAAGCATTGAGAGAGGGAGAAGTATGGTTCTTCTCCTAATTCTTTAATCACACCATCAGTGTGTCCTTTGGAAAACCCTCCTCATCCCCACTTCAACTTTCTGTGAGAGTTCCACAGGGTTCTGTCCTTGATCCTTTTCTCTTCTCCCTCTATAATTTATCTTTGAGTAAGCTCATCCCCAGACACACATTCAGCTACCATCTCTATGCTGACAACTCACAGATCTACCTCTACTCAAGACCTGTCTCCTCCTGTCCAAATTAAAATCTCAACCCATCTCACTTGACACCTCCTTATGGATATCTAGCCATGAGCTCATGTTCAGCATGGGTAAAAGAGAGTTCTTGATCTTCACTCCCCAAACCCTCCATACTAACTCCTTTCTCAATCACTGTGAATGACGTCACCATGCTGCCTGTCACTCTGTCCCATGGCATTATCTTTGACTTGGACCTCTCTCTAGGTCCTCACATCCAGGCTATGGCTAAATCTTTCCAATTCTTTCTGCATACTATCTCTAAGTATAGGTCTACGGTTATGGTGGCTTGTAGAGTACAGACAATGCACTCCCAGATAGCACAGGTATCAATATCTATGTAGATGGTGAGGCACTGCTTAGGCGAGTACAGTGCCCTACACACATAAACCCTAGGGCATATAGCCCACATGGCTCTTGACTTGCCCAAGCAGTGCTTTCCTCATCCACACTGCTATTTTTAGCAGTGTAGTGTCCTGCTACTTCCCTGCTGCTGGAGCCTTTCCTCCACCCCAGTGAAAGCCTCTGGCAGTGGGGAAAAGCTGGAGCAGGGGGAGGCAGTGGAGAAAGGTCCTGACAGCTCCCACTGCTGGAGCCTTTCCCAGCTGCCTCCCCCCCTGCCAGAGCCTTTCACTGTCCCTTGTAGCTACACACTTCAGTGAGTGTGGATGCAGCTTGCTTTTCACTGTGATGCATAACTACACCACTGCAAGTGTAGGCCAAGTGTAAGATACAGTCTTTCCTACCCATCCACACAGCTAAAATTCTCATCCAGGTTCTCAACATTCTGCATCTTGACTACTGCAACATCTTTCTCTCTAGGCTTGGAAAACTGTAATCTTGCCCTGCTCATATTTGTTCAGAATGCTGCTGCAAAGATCGTTTTCCTAGCCCATTGTTTTCACCCGTCACACCCCGGTCTTCGCATGTGTCCCTCCATTGCTTGTCTTCACTTTAAAGGCCCTTAACAGTCTATCCTCTGCCCCAGTAGATCATCTCTCATTCACTAATGAAATGTCAACTACTGCCTTCAACTGACCCAGGATGCCAGCTTTCATTGCCCAGTTGTTAAATTCTCAAACAAGGATCTTTGTGCTTTCTCCCATGCTGCCCCTCACACTTGGCAGGAGCACCCAGAAAAATATCTGCAATGGCTACCTTATTATCTTCCTCTTTATCAACCGGGAGCAAGGGAACGGGGAGATTGCTACCTGCTGCTCCATCATTTATTTTGGACAGCTACCACTGCCAGTTAAAAGAAAAAAAATTAATTATTGCGATGGTGTGAAGGACCCGCAAAGTACAAACCATTACCTAGGCAACCCACCAACCAGATGCAATGCTAACAAGACTAAGTCGGTGTGCAGATGACTGGCAAAGGAATGTATGTGAGCCCCAGTGGCAATAGGCAACTGAATCCCCAAAGAGCAGGTATTGAGTTGGGAGGGGGAAAGAGGTGTGGAGCTAAAATGAGTATTTTTTTCCTGTCCCTCCCTTGGGTTTAGCTAAACCAAGCCACATTTTATAACACATGCTTCAGGCTATGGGTGTGAGAATCCCTTTAGGATATTTGTTTCAGCCTTAAAGAGCAGGATACTAGCTTTGTTTTCACCCCACGCCCCAAAGTGTTTTTACTGTGGGATAACTATTTCATAAGAACATAAATGTAAGAAGATGAGAATGGCCATACTGGGTCAGACCAATGGTCCATCTAGCTCAGTATCCTGTTTTCTGACAATAGCCAATGCCAGGTGCTTCAGAGGGAATGAACAGAACAGGCAGTCAGCGAGTGATCTGTCCTCTGTGGTCCACTCTCAGCTTCTGGCAGTCAGAGGCTAGGGACACCCTGAGCATGAGGTTGCATCCCAGACCATCTTGGCTAATAGCTGTTGATGGACGTATTCCCCATGAACTGATCTAATTCTTATAGTTTTGGCCTTCATAACATCACCTGGCTATGATGTTCATAGGTTGACTGTGTGTTTGTGAAAAAGTACTTCCTTTTCTTTGTTTTAAACCTGCTGCCTATTAATTTCGTTGGGTGACCCCTTGTTCTTGTGTTATGTGAAGGAGTAAATAACGCTTCTTTATTCACTTTCTCCACACCATTAATGATTTTATGGACCTTTATCATATCCCACTTTAGTAGTCTCTTTTCCAATCTGAAAAATCCCAGACTTTTTAATCTCTCTTCATATGGAAGCTGTTCCATATCCTTAATAATTTTTGTTGCCCTTCTCTCTTGTCCAATTCCAGTATATCTTTTCCAATTCTAATTGTGCATTAGCTATCGTGCTGTGAAATCCTTGTGGAGACAAGGCACTGTAGTTTTACCACAAGGTAAACTAGGCCAAGTCAACCATGGGCACAGTGTTGATCTCAATGAGCTCCTTTGTGGTTAAAAATGACAGGTGCCTTGTCTCCACTAGGATTATACAGCACGATAGCTAAAGCACAATCGTTATCCTGCCATAAAAATTCCACCATTTCTGCAGTGAAGGCATAGCCATAGTTGGCCCATTAAGTTTTATTTGCACTCATCTAAGGGCTGGTCTTCATGGGGAAATTGATCAGTGTAGCTATAGTGGAATAACTATTCCACTATAGCTGTGCTGGTCAGTTTCCCCATCTAGACAAGCTTCAAAGCTTCCAACTTGTGCTCCTGTGTCATTTCAGCACTCTTGAAAATCCCACTCCTGGTGTCTAGGGATATTATCCTCAATCCCCACCTATTCAAGCATGTCAGGCCTTCTTTCTTCTCTCTCTGCTTTGGGTTAGAGTGCACCACTCTTATTCATGTTAGTGAGCATTTATTCGCATGAGTAATCATACTGACTTCAGTGAACTACTCAAGTAAGCAAGTACTTATCAGTGTGAGAAAGGGATGTACAATCAGGCCCTTTGGGAGGAGTGATCTCAGACTAAATTACAGACTACTGATGCAGAAATTACACAGGTGTTGAGTAATACAACAGTTTAACTCTTCAATTACAGTCTTTAAACCTTATAATTCCTCATGTCCTGCAAGGGATTTTCTGCTTTGCAGGATGAATTCTATTAAATAATGCTGAGTTGTTGTTCTCCTCCAAAACAAATTGAAGTTACATTGGATGAGAAATTACATATTTCTTTCCAAAAATGTCTAGATCAAGCAGGATCAATGAGCACATTTAGACTGCCAACATTTTTTCGTTAGACTTCTCCAACATGGGATTGCCAGTGATTCCAGTTTGTAAAGTTGCAGGAATAGCATCTATTTTAAGTAGATCTTATTGACAAATGTTTTGAAATAATCATTCAAACTATGGCTGTACCATTTGCCTCATGATTTACCTTGACATCAGGTTGGAGTAACTACAGCTTTAACAAGAAGTAAGCTTTGAATTTTAGAAGTAGTTGCATCAATCAGTAATCTTTAAAACAGGGTGTTCTGTGTTTTCCAGCATATAGTTATTGCTGGTTTATTTTTATGCACACAATAGTCTAGAAATGTGTAAAGGGTTAATTTAGCCCTAAAAGGCAGGGAGTAGATTGCCTGACTATTTATGGGGTCATTGCCATCCACTCCATCCCCACCAGAACATTGTCCTTAAACTGTTTTTGAAGTCTAAACTTTCAAATGATAATTAAACAGGAATCTTTTGTTATACCACTCCCCTCCCCCCAAAAATCATCAGAACTCCTACTATTGTTTGGCTGTATTATTTGAAGGAGAGATTGTATTAAGAAGCACATAGTGTATTATGCACAGTAAATGTTCCCCTTAAGTTGGGCACAGGCAAATCAGGAATGGGTGAAGAGACCTCTGCTGGGTGGCAGAGAAAGAATTTAGGTTCCCCAGTGCCAATTTCCAAGGCAACTGCTGAAGGCAATCTTGAACACTTGTTCTCACTTCAGCGGAGTTGCTGGCAGAGATAGTCTTCTATTGTTTAGGACACCTAAACAAGGCAACCATTTGAAAACAATGGGAGAATTTGGCACATATTAATCTGCAGGGCATATACATACTTTAAATAACTTAACAATATGAACATCTACTCACGTTCACAGTCAGTGATCAAGGGCTTTTCACAAATAGAACTAATACATTTCAGAATATAAGACTAGAATGCAATATGATATAACATGCCAAGGCTCAGATTTTCAAACCCTTCTGTACACCTTTTGTGTACACAAATCCCAATTTGCACATACTAATTGGGGTATTGCATCAAGTACAAGTCAATCATGCACATGGGTTTGAAAATTGTGGTTTGTCTGAAATTGCTATGACTTCTTAAATGTGTTTACATTCATTACATCTAATGAAATTCCACCAACTCCAGAATTCAACCCTATTATTAGTCAGCTGCTTAGATATCTGAAGAAAAAATATACCTTTTGGATAGCTACAATTTCTTCATTTCAGCCAAAGGAAATTTTCATTTTTCTAGGATAGACCATGCCTTCCAATACAAACCCTTTGCACTGCTCCAGTGTCAGGCCAGAACACCACTACGTCACCAGAGAATTCAACAGTGCTGTGGTAATATGTGAGAGGGCCTGATTTAAGCCTGATTTGTGTGAGAGGACTGCCCAAAAACAGACTTAACAGATCCAAAATCAGGACCTTACTGTTTCCCCATTCTTAGTAGAGACAAGGCCTGTTACTCAGAAGTCTTAAAAGTTGAAACTAGGGCTGTCAATTAATCACAGTTAACTCACTCGATTAACTCAAAAAAAGTAATCGCAGTTTTGATCTCACTGTTAAACGATAGAATACCAATTGAAATTTATTAACTATTTTCGATGTTTTTCTACATTTCCAAATATATTGGTTTAAATTACAACACAGAATACAAAGTGTACAGTTCTCAATTTATATTATTATATTTATTACAAATATTTGAACTGTAAGAATTATAAAAGAAAAAGTATTTTTCAATTCACCTCATACAAGTACCATAATACAATCTCTTTATCGTGAAAGTGAAACTTACAAATGTCGATATTTTTTTTGTTACATAACTACTCAAAAATAAAACAATGTAAAACTTTAGAGCCTACAAGTCCACTCAGTCCTACATCTTATTGAACTAATTGCTAAGACAAACAAGTTTGTTTACATTTATGAGAGATAATGTTGCCCACTTCTTATTTGCAGTGTCACCTGAAAGTGAGAACAGGCATTCACATGGCACTTTTGTAGCTGGCATTACAAGGTATTTACATGCTAGATATGCTAAACATTCATATGCCTCTTCATGCTTTGGCTACCATTCCAGAGGACGTGATTCCATGCTGATGATGCTCATTTAAAAAATAATGAGTTAGTTAAATTTTGACTGAACTCCTTGGGGGAGAATAGTATGTTTCCTGCTCTGTTTTACCCGCATTCTGCCAGGTATTTCATATTATACCAGTCTCAGATGATGACCCAGCACATGTTGTTCATTTTAAGAACACTATCACAGCAGATTTGACAAAACTCAAAGAAGGTACCAATGTGAGATTTCTAAAGATAGCTACAGCACTGAACCCAAGGTTTAAGAATCAGAAGTGCCTTCCAAAATCTGAGAGGGACGAGGTGTGGAGCATGCTTTCAGAAGTCTTAAAAGAGCAACACTCCGATACGGAAACTACAGACCCCAAACCATCAAAAAAGAAAATTAACCTTCTGCTGGTGGCATCTGACTCAGATAAGGAAAATGAACATGCGTCCGTCCGCACTGCTTTGGACTGTTATCGAGCAGAATCTGTCATCAGCATGGACATATGTCCTCTGAAATGGTGGTTAAAGAAGAAGGGACATATGAATCTTTAGCACATCTGTCATGTAAATATCTTGTGATACCGGATACAAAAGTGCCATGCCAACTCCTGTTCTCACTTTCAGGTGACATTGTAAACAAGAAGTGGGCAGCGTTATCTCCTGCAAATGTAAACAGACTTGTTTGTGACTGACTGATATATGCACTGTTTTATTGTTTATTGTGACTGACTGAGTGACTGGCTGAACAAGAAGTAGGACTGAGTAGGCTCTAAAGTTTTACATTGTTTTATTTTTGAATGCAGTGTTTTGTACATAATTCTACATTTGTAAGTTCAGTTTTCATGATAAAGAGATTGCATTACAGTACTTGTATGAGGTGAATTGAAAAATACTATTTCTTTTGTTTTTTACAGCACAAATATTTGAAGTAAAAAATAAATATAAAGTGAGCACTGTACACTTTGTATTCTGTGTTGTAATTGAAATCAGGATATTTGAAAATGTAGAAAATATCAAAAAATATTTAAGCAAATGCTATTTTATTATTGTTTAACAGTACGATTAATCATGATTATTTTTTTTAATTTCGCAATTAATCGTGATTATTTTTTTAAATCGCTCGACAGCCCTAGTTGAAACTCATCTGTTTTGGTTTGGTGGTTAGGACAATGCTGTTTACTGTGTTCCCAGGTAGGAATCTCACCACATGATTATCTAGCACCCAATCAATTACTATATTGCTAGTGAGGCAGAGTTGTGATCATTACAGTGCCATCATTGTAGATTAGTCCGCCAACCAGTGACTGCTTATTTAAAAGAGTGCAATAAAAAATATAGGGACTGTCAGGTATGATTTCCCTAGTCTGTGGGATCTATTACCTAGTCAGTGTGTCGGTATCCACTGCAAGTAAATCACACCAGTTGCCCCTTGCTGTATTTGCTACATCTAGTTTGTTCCTTTTAACCTTTGCCATCACACTGCAAGACTTAAAAGCAGAATAAATAAATTGTGCTGTTTGGGTTAAGGATTTTGGCATTATGAAATCTCCTGAATGTATGAAAATTTTACACACTTTACAAACATAAATATATAGATGATTTGGACTGAGAGAATAAGTCATGTGTATCTGTGTTTAGTGAATAAGGCCTTTTATGTAGTAGTTGATCATTCTAGCACGTTCATGAAAGTCTAAATTCCTTTGGTCTGTCCATTTGATTTTCTTGCCAACAGTCAAGGGAATGGACTAGATGGACCAAAGGTTTATATTCATATATTCTTCCCTATTTGTCAGAGCCAGTTATTTCCCACATTGGCACCTTAACTGAAGCCATAGAAAAGTCATGCATATCCACTTGGCATTTGCCCATTCAGGGTAATTTGCATATGTAGTTATCTGTTTTGTGAGTCATTTTTTTGTGGGGACAATAAAACAGTGCATATATTTTTTGTAAGTGCAGCTTAGCCCATTGTGTCTGAAAATGTGGTCCTCTAGGATTCTGCATAAAAAGGTGAATGAAATATATGAGAGATGCTTAGAAAGACTGACATAGTCTGCTGTTCATCTGCAGTCTGCTGTGTCTAGTTTAGTGTTTGAGCTGTACATATGCATGCTGGAATCTCTGTGTGAATTAGTGAATGTCTCTTTAACTAGCTGTGTGGTGAGAGAGCCAGCATGATGAGGTGGAGCATGCCAGTTTTCCTTCCCAAAGGATCTAGTTGCTCATATTGGCAGGAAGTTTTACTTACCAGAGTGGTTAGCAACTGGCAAAGAGAGCACATCCAGATCTGAAATATCCTTTACACACATTTCTACATGGGAATTTCTTATGTTAACGAGGGAACTGTAGGATTGTAGCACATTACTAATCTGCTGTTTTATTTATTAAGGCAGCACAACAACTGTAATTGCAAGGTCAAAACAGTAAAAGACGTTATTTCCATTAGAATTTCAATATATTGGTGCTTGTGGTTTGTTGTTTTAGTCTTTTGAGATTTTAAAAGTTAGTGATTCTACCCTTTTTGTCCTGTGACTGCAGAGTTGTTAACATTCCACTCTACCTTGAATGGTCCCCTACAATATGTGCTAACTACTTACACTAAACAATCTGTTCCATCTTGGGACCTCTGTGACCCTGGGAGTTCCTTTCCCAAACCCGAAGAAGAGCTCTGTGTAACTCAAAGGCTTGTCTTTCTCGCCAACAGAAGTTGGTCCAATAAAATATATTACCTCACCCTCCTTGTCTCTCTAATATCCTGGAACTGACAGGGCTACAACTACACTGTATGTACCCTGGAAGTGACAGGCATGATGTTAATTTCAAAAAGTGGTTCCACAAAGGTTTCTTTTTTCCTACCTTTTAGAGGAAGATGTCACCTATCCAGCTCAGAGTGAGAAAGTCTGTCCTTTGGTAATACTGATTATTAATGTCCAGATAGATTTTTGAAGATTTAAAGTTATATGTAAATGCTAAATATATATAAGGGTTGTTTATGTATCTTTATGTGGAGGTTATTGCTATAATGCCAGGATACTGTTAGAGCAATTAAAACATAAATTTTGTTTGCAAAAATTTCACACTGTTCTCTTAGACTCCCCACTCCACACCTGTAGGTTAGATCAGTGGTTCTCAACCTTTCAAGACAACTGTACCCGTGTCAGAAGTCTGATTTATCTTGTGTACCCCCAAGTTTCACCTCACTTACAAGCTACTTGCTTATAAAATCAGACATAAAAATACAAAAGTGTCACAGCACACTATTACTGAAAAATGGCTTACTTTCTCATTTTCCCCATATAGTTATAAAATAAATCAATTGGAATATAAATATTGTACTTACTTTTCAGTGTATAGTATATAGAGCCATGTAAACAAGTCATTGTATAAAATTTTAGTTTGTACTGACTTTGCTAGTGTTTTTTATATAGCCTGTTGTCAAACTAGGCAAATAGCTACCCCGTGGAAGACATGTGCGTACCCTCAGGGGCACACGTACCCCAGGAATATGCATACCCCTGGTTAAGAACCACTGATAATGCTCATATTTAAACTATAGTGTTATTGGGGCATTTCCCTTGTGGATGATTTCTCTACAGGCTAGTCCACTAACTCTTACCACTTGATTCCTTGTCGCGGTCCCTTTGGAACATGATTTTCACCGGAGCTATAATTGAAGAATATGTCAAGAATATTTAGTATTCCTGTTGGAGAAGTCTACTGTAATCTAATCCAAAAACGAATGAAAAACTCTAATGCAGTGCACTGTCCACATAACAGTCCAGACAGCACAATAATTAGAGTTTTAAAATAACTTCTCATTGTTGCATGTGAAATACAGTGCATTGCTGGAGCCACCTGCAAGTGGTGCCATTAAAACTCATGGCACCTTGTTTTGTTTAATGTATGTCTGCCTGCAACTGTATTATATTATTTACTGATATAAAACCTCAACGTACTGTTGACTGCTGCTTTACCTCCAATACTGTTGTCAGCCTTTACAGTCCATTAGTCCACTTCTCCTGCAAGTACCTCCTTGCTTTATCCCATACCAGCTCCTACGTGCAGCACGCTCCATAAAAAAATTTCAGGAACCCTCTGCCTTCAGATCCCTCCTTGATGGTCAGAGCAGGAGTCAGGCTGGGCCAGAGACCAGGAGGTCAGAGTCCGAGGCAGGCCAGAGGGCAAACCAGGTGTCAGGAGTCAGGCAGATCAGGTTACCAAGAGACACGCAGTAGGCACAGGTATTGCAGGGGGAACAGTCCTAAGCAGGGAGAACCCAATAGCATGAACAACTTCTGTTCCTGTCCTTGGTTTATATAGAAGCTGTGAATCAATCAGGACTCCCAGCATTCCACCAATCAGATTCCAGGATTGGAGTCCTCTGTCAGGATTCAGCTTCTATTCTGGCAACTGTTAGCAGGTCACTGGGTGGCAGACAGGGCCGGCTCCAGGCACCAGCCTAGCAAGCAGGTGCCTGGGGCGGCCAATGAAGAGCGGGGGCAGCACGTCCGGCCCTTCGGCGGCAATTCGGCGGTGGGGCCGTCATTCCCTCTGGGAGCGAAGGACCTGCCACTGAATTGCCGCTGTATAATGAAGCAGCAATAGAGCTGCTGCCGATAGCGATCACAGCTTTTTTTTTTTTTTTTTGCTTCTTGGGGCGGCAAAAATGCGAGAGCCAGCCCTGGTGGCAGATTGGAACTTGTTAGCTCCTAAGAGCCCTATGGAGCAGCATTCAAGACCTGTGGTCCCTGACTGGTGTTGATTAGGGTTTTGGTTGATACAACAATAGAAATACTAAATAATAATGATAATTAATAACAATTCAGATTAACCAACAGTTACCTGACAGCTATCAGTCCTTGTAGTTCTCTATCATGTAAGTCTTGAAGGCCTGTTGGCACCCAAAGTGCCGTATCATCTAGGCATACCTATCATTGTAGGAACAGAGATGTCAGGGACATCTGAGGGCAAAACCAGAGTCAACTCTGCTTCTGAGCCAGTAGAACCAGATAGCTTGTTACCTCTTGGTGAAGAGAGGGTGGCAGCCCTCACACCTTCCAGGATGTTGGTTAGTGCTGTCTTTGTGCCAAGTGGGGGCAGCCTGGAAATCCCAAACCAATGGCCACTGATGAAGCAAAGAGAAAGGCACTGGATGCCAGAGATGGAGCAGAAGCTGCTGGCACGAACTGGTTGCCATTATTCCCAGAGGCCACCAAGGTAGCCAGTGTGGAAAAGGAAGGTTCTTTCATCCAAACACATTGGTTTCACTCACCATTGTCACTTGGGTGTTACTGAAAGGCTGGTAGTACCCTGGGTTGTATCCATCCCATTTGTGGCTGCAAGTGTGTGTGTAGGAACAGTAAACCTGTATTGACCTATTGATCTCCACTACCCTAACATAACCCCTGTGGCACCTGCAATGATTTCAAAGATAAGAAGAATAGTGCTGCTCTGATGGCTGTCATTGCCCTGCTGCTAGTTTCTGCTGCTGTTCCAAGGCAGAAAGGGACTCTAAATGCCACTGGAGCCTGGCTCTCTCCAACCGTGGGAACAAATGCTTCTGCTGCCCTCCAGAAGGGATGGTTATGTGGGCACACCACCTGCAGGGGAGAGACTTATCCCAGCCCACAGCTGCTGCCTCAACCATTGGTTACCTGGTGTTGCTTAATGCCGGGGGTCCCTACCACCTCTGAGCTACCTCTTCTATGGCAGAACTAGGAACCATCCACAAGCTGCTCTCCAAGCACAGGAGCACATAATGATTGTCCCTCCCACTCCCCCAATGACTGTGATCAAGCTGATTTAAACCAAGCAAGCACAGTGCAGGAAAAGCTTGTGAAACTCCTGCCCATAGCAGGTACCCATTTGGGATGGCACCCCAGCCTTGATGCCTACTCAGTGGCAGGGCACAAGGACTAATGACCACTTTGGACATGGAGTGTACAATCCCAGGGCTATAACTAAATTATCTTTCTCACAATAGATGCTGTATATCCTCAGGCACTGTAGAGGTTAAGTCATTGCTTAAAAGGGAGTAGTGATATTTTTGAAAGAATGTTGCAGCTAAAATAAATCCTTTCACCTTAGCTACAAATTATTTTCTGTAAGGGCAGTTTAACTGCAGATGAGTTATTCCCACAATAATAGGGCTCCTGTATCAGTAGTTTTTAAGGCTTGTTATGTTTTGTGCTGTCATTAATTTCTCAGTAGGATGATAGCAGCTGTTCTCTGATTGAAACATGAAGAAAGATGTGTTGGAATCAGATAAGCATCACTTCCAAAGCAGCTTTACCTCCCAATTTGCTTGCCTTTGTAATATTACTAGCAGTTAAGGAATGCTGAAATTGAGCTTTATGCATGATTTGAATTATAATCTTGCAAGATATATTTAAATCTGCCTAAAGGTATTTTGGTTTTGTTTCTGTTCTTCTTGGGTCAAAAATACATGTAAAGCACTGTAAACTAAAAAGCATAGAACAGGAAGACATTGGCTGACCTTTGATAGTAGTTCTGTAAGATTTCTCCTTGTCAACCCTTATGATTATGATTTGCCTTTTTGATGGCTTATGAGACTTTTTTTTATCTGAAGTGATTTGTGGCTGAACAGCATTAGTTTCTTTTATCTTCTTTTCCAAAGCTGCACTTGTAAGACTACATTCAGCAGCAGATTAATCCCCAAATAGCTTGGTTCAGCTTTCACAGCTGCTGCCAAATAGGCCTTCTTTCACAGGCCATTTTATACTTTGTGGCGGTTATAATTAACAATTACCCATAGCAAGGCTCTTTCTGCATTTCACAGAATAAAATGTGGGCCCTTATTGACACAAAATACTAGTGAGAATTATCAACATGAGAACTTATAAGGAATTTTTTTTAATGGTGAGAAATAATCTATTTAGGAAATGTACCCAAATGCTTTGGCAAACAGTGACGGTTGCCAGCAGCTAAGTAGGTCTAAAGAAATGGTCACCTTCAGTTTCTTCTGGTCTTGTTTGATTGTTAGTAACATACAACTATGAATATATTATATAAAATGGTGCACCAGTTTTACCTCTGCTGAAACTCTGTTGATGTCAGTGGAATCATAGCAGGAATAAACTTGGCCTGATATGACTGTGACATTCTATACCTTGGGAGAGTACCCTGTAACCCCCATATTCCTCATTGATATATAATTGTGATCTTGCATATAAGGCATGCCATGTAAGGTATCAGGGGCAAGGTTTTGATGTGGTGAAAATCACTGTTCTATCTAAATATGTATATCATTAGTGCATATGAAGTTATGAGATTGTGTTGTATGGTTGTCAGTAAAACATGCTGTAAGTTGGGGAATGGCCCAGATATTAGCTCCCCAGAGACAACAGCAAGGAAAGTAACCAACGCCCGGGCGAGTATCAAATAACCATCAACAGCCATTGTCCAGCAAGGGAGTTACAATTCAATGACTCATCTGCATAAGGCCACACCAGGGGAATCACTCAACCTTGCCTGGGGACTCAGCAATGCCCACCAGACATGCTTGGACTTGTGTTCTCCAAGCAAATGGACTAAGGGTATAAAACAGAACACAGGGACCCCATGCTTGGCCTTTCTCCTTCCCCCATCTATGCTGCAAACAACAAAGACACTCAGAAGACTAAAGACTCCAACAGAGGAGACTGGCCCAGGTGTAAGGAACAAACCTGTATATTAAGGACTGCAATATCCAGTGGGGTGAGAAAAACTGCTTAATCATATTGCCCAGTCTAATAGGGTTGAGAGTTTAGACTGTGTGCTTATATTTTATTTTGGTAACGAACTCTGACTTTTTGCCTATCACTTATAATCACTTAAAATCTGTCTTTTGTAGGCAATAAATTTATTTAACTGTTTATCTTTACCAGTGAGTCTGCCTGAAGTGTCTGGTGAATCTGCTCAGGTTTGCAAAGGCTGGTGGATATCCACTTTCCATTGATGAAGTGGTGAACCTATTAATAAATTTGTACTGCTCGTCTTGAGCAGTGCAAGATGGTATATTTCTGAGGTACAAGGCTGGGAGCTGGGGCGAATTTGGCTGGTACCTTTCTCTGTGTGATTCAGGAATGGCTCTGGGAGCATTCATGCAATCTAGCGGGTGTGGAGCTCCACATGGGGTTGTGCTGAGTGATAACAGCCCCTGGAGGGGCTTGCTGCTTGTCACTAGCAAAGCATTGTGAGAGACAGCCCATGTTGGAGGGTTAAGGGGGCACAGTGGTTCCACAGTACTAGGTTGCATGCCAGGATCCCGTCACAATGATATATTAGCAAATAAGCCTGGTGAAGGAGATTCTAGTCTCCCATCTTTTAACTCACTGGTATCGTATGAGATGTGTCACACTAACAAAGGAATTTAACATATTTATTTATTTTTGGCCCTTAAATTATATTTGTATTACTTTGCTGTTCTAAATGTCCAGTAGAATCAAATAAACATGTTCTGAAATTCAGATTATTTGGCTTATGCATCTTCATTAACTCCTTTATTTCTGGACTTCATTGTAGCTTCTGTGGTCCCTTGAAAGTCCATTGCTTCCAAATGCTATAGGTTTAGCAGCACCTGACATGTGTGTTGCCCTATGTACCAGGTATATTTAGCAGCACTTAAGGTTGTTAAATATTACACATTCAGAAGTTGACAGTAAATTATTACCAGGGCAAATAGTTGGACCAATGCATATTTCCTCTTGATATGTTATTTAAAAAAATGTCAAAACTTCCGTTCAAACTCACAGGCCCTGATTTTGCAAAGACATATGCACGTGCTTAACTTTACGCACTGTGGGCCTAATCCAAAGCCCAGTGTGCAAAAAGACTCCAGTTATTTTCAGTGGGCTTTGGTTCACGGCCTCTGAGCAGTCCTGTTAATGTCACTGGACAACTCCTCACAGTACATAAAGTTAAGCATGTGCGTAAATCTCTGCGGAAGTGAGGTCTTATTTTGCAGCAGTTAGACTGTTTTGGAAATACTGGGCCAGATTCTCTGGTGTATTCTGGTCCCTTTTCACAGCTTGAGGATTTGACATAAAAGTAAAATTCTGTCACAAAACTATATACATTGAGGAAAACCTCTCACTGTGGATTTTTTAAATAATTTTATTTATACATCATGCACTTCCTCCCATCAAGGTCCTTGGGATGCTGTATAGTGTAGCATAAGCACACTGAAAACCAGCCTTTTAAATTCAAACAAAAGCAAATGGGGGAGTATACAATTTTAACCTTAAGGTTACATTTATTATTATTCTGACTATCATAGTACATATAGCATTTTACAGCTTCAAAGCAGAGAACAAACATTTTGATTCTCACATCTTTGTGAGATACTGAAATATAATTATCCCCAATTTACTGATGGGGAAACTGAGACACAAAATGGCCAAGTGACTTGCACAAAATCAGCAGGGGATCTTGAAAAATGTGTATTTTAGGTTACCACTGAACATACTCACCTTCCTTCTGAATCCCCTCAAATTGGAGTGGACATCTCTTTTGGCATTATTACCTAAAGTACTTTACCTCTTCCAGAAGGTGGTACAGTACTACTAAGAAAGATTTCAGTACACTACACTACACTCCAATTCTGGGACTCTTTCCTGAAAAAACACTATTTGGAGGAGGTTTTGGATATTTTTATGTAGGTGGGGGAGCCAGAATACCTTCTGGGTAATCCCATGCTCTGAGATATTCACATTGCTCCAAATTATTTCAGTTTAACTTTAGGGTAGAAATAACATTTAAATGCTACAGATTTTATTTCACATCAATGGGACTGAATTGTCCAAACTGATAATATTAATAGTACATAATAGTATGGAAAATTCTTTAATTGGTAACGTTGATTCTTGAATGGTTTTAGGGGGGAAAAAACTAAATGCCAAGTGATTCATTGGAGCACATGATAGGCTAGAACAATGCAGGAAGGAATGTATATAAGGGTTATGACAGTTTAGATTAAGGAACACTATGATATGTTCTTAGGAAATCAATGTGAGGTGGAAGAATCAGAACAATTTGATGAAAAGTTAATGGATGGCTAAACACAGGCCTTGTTTACACTAGGGAAAATCAGATCTATAAATTCTCCTGTGGTGGTGGCGGCAACAGAGGCAAGCTTTTACATAGACGTGGGCACTGTGTTATCTAGTCTGGTTAGATGACATGGTGTACTACAGTTCTCACTGATATTATTCACTCAGTGCATTGGTCATAATTTTGGGCAACAAGGGCTTGAATGTTTTTTTTTTCTCCCTGGGACTTTGTTCCAAATGGATATACATTGTTTTATTTAGGAGAAGATTTTCAATGGCACTGAATCAAAATGCTCATTCAGAGGCAATGTATGAGGACTATGTGCCTAGCTGTCATTTGTGTCTTTGAATGTGTCTCCCTTATTTGTTCTTTAATTTAAAAAATATACAAATTTATATACATGAAGTCTTGGCACCCTACCAGCAATTAAGCTTGCAATCAGTAAAAATAACACACAGCAGACCAATACAATAAGAAAAGTTAACACTTCAGTCAATACACAAGGCACGGCAACCCCATTCCACTCTACACTCAGCTCTCTCCCAAGGTCCTGTTAAATAGAGTCAACAAATTCAGGCAATTTTGGACCAAGGGGGAAGTGAATTCCAGAAGCAAGGGACCCTCATGGAGGAATACTCTGCATCTCTGTCTCATATGGGGCCTGATCCTGCTCCCGTTGGAATCTGTGACAAAACTTCCATTGACCTCAGTGGTGTAGGATTTGGAATGTATGGTGAAAAAAACATTTCCTGGTCAGTAGAGTAAAAAGATCATCTGGCAACAACTGGGGGACCTCAACCATTCCCAAATTGTGAACCACAATAACAAGCAGTGGAGAAGAACTTTAAGCTGATTACTAGATACTTTTGAAAGATTCTGGGAGACATATAAAGTTTCTCTGGCTTGTTGAGCAATTCAAGTAGCTCTTTTGATTCATTACCTTGTCAAATAGTAGACTCCCACCATAGATAGCACCCACACATCTTAGGCTTTCTGTTAAGTGTTTGGAGTCATGGGCTATTTGGATACCTGGAAATAAAGATTTCACCAGTGGGAGATACTGAAACACACAGGCTTCTGCAGGCATGATTTATTTTTGGAATTTCACATTATTGTAACAAGCCCACAGTTGGGAAGCAATATAAATTCAATACACTCAGCCCTTCAGATCATGGAATAATATTGGATGTTTCAGGGTTTGGTGAGTACAATAGAAAATTAAGCTGTGAGAGACTGAGGGTATGTCTACATTGCAAGTGGAGATATGATTGCAACATGGGCTGGCATACCCACACTAGCTTTAATCAAGCTAGTATGGTTAAAAATAGCAGTCGAGTTGCAGTAGCACAGGCTTTATTGCAGGCTGTACAAGCCCACTAGGGACTTTAGGTATGTTCTTGTATTCCTAGCCTGCACCAGGTCTATGCAGCCATCACATCTCCATTGCTATTTTTAGCCACTTCTCTATCTAGATTTAAGCTAGCTCGGATATATCTACACAAGCTGCGATCACACCTCCAGTTGTAGCATAGACACACTCTGAGACAAAAGGATGATCTTTTTTGCAGTAAGGGAGCAATTCACAAATGCTCAGTACTTTACAAGCTCAGAGAAAACCATTAAGTGAAAGATTATCCAACTAAAAAAGACAAATGGAACATCTGGGGAATGCTCTTAGTATTCCAATTTGGAGTTGGTAAATTTTACCCCAAACTTGATTTAAAGAGCAAATGTGTGCTTTAGTTGTTTGAACTGCATTCAACTGAAATTTTGAAATTTCTCTCAACTGTTTCCCATAAGCAGACTTTTTACTACTTGGAAATTTAGATAGGGAAAAGATCATAACAAAATGTCTGGTTTGGCACTTCGCTAATTCAGTTATAAACCATGGAGGACTGAAGTTCACATAAGCACAAGTCACTGAGATAAAACTGAAAGACACTACTTGTATCTAGGACTTAGACTGTACATCATGCCTTGCCTACGCACCTAGCCTATCTAGTACCTTGGGGGGATAGGGGAGCTTACAAAGTTCTAGGTTTTCCTGATGTTGCAAAAATAACAACACAGAGATGATGACTGTTAACTTTCCCGCAGGAATTTTTTGTCTGTTCTGGAGGACTCAGACATTTCTGCCCAAGCAGATATTGGTTAAAATGGAACAATCAGTCACTTTTTTTTTTAAATAATGTGCACCAATTTATAAACTTTGGGCCTGATCCTATGAGCTGCTGAGTGCCTCAGCTGAATGCCCTGAGCTCCCATTTAGGTCAATGGGAGCTGAGGATACCCAGCACCTTGCAGGATACGTGTTTGTTTGTTTCATAATAGGGAGATAGCAGAACTCAAAGACTCTTCAACCTCAGAAGTTCTGTCTGTATTTGTGGAGGAAAGCAGACACACAAGGGAGAGTCTTAGGCTTGGTCTACACTTACCCCCACAATTCGAACTAAGGTACGCAACTTCAGCTACGTGAATAACGTAGCTGAAGTCGAAGTACCTTAGTTCGAACTTACCTCGGTCCACACGCGGCAGGCAGGCTCCCCCGTCGACGCCGCGGTACTCCTCTCGTCTAGCTGGAGTACTGCAGTCGACGGCGATCACTTCCTGGTTCGACTTATCGCGTCCAGACAAGACGCGATAAGTCGAACCCAGAACTTCGATTCCCAGCCGCCGAACTAGCGGCTGGGTGTAGACATACCCTTAGAGATCGAATAGGAGAAGCTCATCTTTTGTTAAGTTTTATCTATGAAGCTTATGTGTAATATTATTTTTGACTTCAAGCTACTTTTTGGTTTGCCTAGTTACAGTACTTTCTTCTGGAATATACCTGATTATACTATCTTAAAAGAATATGCATGCTACAACTACTTGTAAGAAAATATGTGACTGATCATCACAGTGCATTGCAAAACTGTAACAATAATCCTGTCATAAATTTGGTAAATTCCTATAAGTATCTGAAAAATTGGAGAAAATACCCACACTGTCAACAGATTTTTACAATTGTTTCTGAAATTTCCTCTTACCTTTTCTGATGTGTAAATTTTAGAAAGGGTTGAAGGTTTATAGTGGTTGCATCTAGAATAGCTTATCTTTTTCTTGTTCAAACCTTTTGAGGTTAATCTCTTTGCAATCCTCCAAAAAGGAACCAGGTTCCTCATGCCCTATTATCTTTAAGGAACCTGTATAACAGGGGTCGGCAACCTTTCAGAAATGGTATGCCGAGTCTTCATTTATTCACTCTAATATAAGGTTTCGCGTGCCAGTAATACATTTTAACGTTTTTAGAAGGCCTCTTTCTATAAGTCTATAATATATAACTAAACTATTGTTGTATGTAAAGTAAATAAGGTTTTTAAAATGTTTAAGAAGCTTAATTTAAAATTAAATTAAAATGCAGAGCGCCCCCCGCCCCAGACCGGTGGCCAGGACCCAGGCAGTGTGAGTGCCACTGAAAATCAGCTCACGTGCCACCTTCGGCACGTGTGGCATAGGTTGCCTACCCCTGCTGTATAACATCAAGCACCTTTGGGGATGGAGAAAAAGATGGAGCAAACTAGAATCCTCCTGGTGGAGAGCCATTAGGAGGAAGAAAGGATCTTGTCAGAGTGTTAAGAGCAGGGAATAATTGGCCTTTGGGGTCATCCCAGAAAAGGAAGATTAGAATAAATGTCCAGGATGTAGGCAAATTATGAATATCTTTACTTAAAATTCTATAAAGCTTTAACAAGGCTTGATTTCAGGTCTGAAAGAGGGCGGAGTTTCAGGTCTAACCAGTTAGCCAATCCCTAACAGAAAACAATTAGAACAATAAACTTTCCAAAGAAAGATATTTTCAAATGTTTTTTGTTGCTTTTCTTCTTTGCAGAATATTGGCTCAGCTGTACTTATTGTATCCATTATCACTCTTTACCCTCTTGTTTATATATATTAGTGAGTGTAAACCAAGACATTTTTAACTTCCGTGGTTTTCATTCATTTTTTCCCCAAACCAAGTGGTAGTGCTTAAAACAGCTTTATCAGCCTCTCAAGGAGGTCAATTTAAGCTTTGGCAACCAGCCACAAACACAAAAATATTTTAATAACATCTATTTATTAATGTATTTATTTATTTGGGGGGGGGTCAGGGGAGCAAGTGCTTGTTTTTATAGGTTTCTTTAAAAAACAGAAAAATTGTTCTAGCCTGACTCTTCAGGGAATTCTTCTGAAGTGCTAGGTCATTCCTGACCAATCTTTTAATTGAATTAAATTATAATAATAATAATAAAAACATTAAAAAGGGAAGTACTAACTTCAGTATCTTAAATCTGATGCAAAAAAAAAAATCAAATGATGGTCAGTTGTATAACACATCTCCTGGAGGGAATAACCTTTATATTTTATTTGTACATTATAGGCCACCCTTTTGGTGCACAAAAATAAAAGATCACTCTCAATTGTTAGTAACTGTCTCTGATTGCAGAAATGCATATTTTCATATTTTGATTAATAGTACTAGAGTGGAGCCAAAAGTAGAACTCCAAGTCTAAACCCTTTGAGTTGTGAGTGATGGGCTTTGATTCCATTTCCCAGATTCAGGCCCAGTTTCATGTCAGATTAAAACGTAAAATGAGCCAGTTTTCCATTCCTGGTTTTGGATTCAGTTTAAATTTCATAACAATAACTGTCCTAATGAGATTTGAGTACGGAATTCTTGTAAGTAAATTTGTCTTGCAAAGTCCTTGTAATTTGGGGTATGTCAGACTTGTGCTAGCAGTGCTCGAACTAGCATGCTAAAAACAGCAGTGTGGATGTTGCGGCTCTGATAGAGATCAGGCTAGCTATCCAAGCTCAAAACCAAGGAGTGGGGTGGGTTTAAGAGCCAAGCTGCCGCCCAAGTTGCAACATCCTTCTTGTTATTTTTAGCACACTAGATGAAGCCCCATTAGCATGAGTCTGTCTACCCGGGCTGGGAGGTTCACTCCCAGCGGCAGCGAAAATATACCCTAAATCTCATGAGAACAGCTTGCAAGTTTCAAAATCCAAATCACTATGTTTAGACAGACTCAATTCTGAAACCCGTCTATAACTCTAATCCAGCTTCCACCACTGCCTTCTCAGCATGCACGCACACACACACTCTCTCTCTCTCTCTCTCTCTCTCTCTGTGCTTAAAGGCTGTTAATACATTTATTTTATTCTGAGAAGTATTCCATCAATCTGCTATTTCCTTCATGTTATTGTCACTGTTCTAACCTTAAACCTCTGGCATCTATAATTTTCCCACAGATTTATAAACCCATTCACAAGACAGTATACAAGAAGTATATATTTCATGTTAAAATACAGCAAATTACAAATGTTTGATCCCCCACCTCAAGTGTAGAGGTGTGCAAATTGCAGTTTTAAATATGAAAATAACCATTTCCAATATAAAAATCAAAACTGTCACATTTTAAGTTTATTTACATTTCCTTCAGACATATTCTTGTGGGGTGGCATTTATCCTTTGAAAGGCAATCCTTTTGTTGTAGCATTATTTTTAAATTTGCTATGAAAAGTTGATTCTGAGTCAAGGATTTTTGATGGTTTAACAGAGTGCACAGTGTGTAGAGGGACTTAAAAGCGTATAGGAGTCAAAATACAAGTAGCCTTATGTATTGTGGATAAGCTATTAACAGGAATCCTTTGAGATATGCTGTGGTGGTATACTGTTGATTCTAAAGGTTAGAAATAGCATATGCTGATGTATATGATATTCCCAGGGCCTGATCTGACCAAAATAAACCTGTATAGCTGCAGGCATATGCAGGTTCCGTGAGCTGGTCCCTATTCTTAGGCATACGTATTTTTTAGGTATTACACACCCACTCACTTCCCAGGTGGCCTCTGCATTGATCACCAGGCTCTGTGTTTATATGTATGTATAGTTCATGGACAATCCTAATAGGGTCAGCCTTAATGGAATATAAATAGATGTTCCATTGACTATTTAATACATTTTTGGGGGGTAAGGAATGTCTCTTATTATATGTGTTTGCACGTGGCCTAGTATAATGGGATCCTGAACTTGATTCTAGACACTAGTATAAAGTAAATAATAGGGCTGTCGATTAATCACAGTTAACTCATGCAATTAACTCAAAAAATTAATTGTGTTTAAAAAAATTAATCGGGATTCATTGCACAATAGAATACCAATTGAAATTTATTAAATATTTTGGATGTTTTTCTACATTTTCAAATATATTGATTTAAATTACAAGACAGAATACGAAGTGTACAGTGCTCACTTTATATTATTATTTTTATTACAAATATTTGCACTGTAAAAATGATAAAAGAAATAGTATCTTTCAATTCACCTCATACAAGTACCATAATGCAATCTCTTTATCATGAAAGTGTAACTTAAAAATGTAGATTTTTTTTGTTACATAAGTGCACTCAAAAACAAAACAATGTAAAACTTTAGATCCTACAAACCCATTCAGTTCTACTTCTTGTTCAGCCAATTCGCTAAGACAAACAAGTTCGTTTACATTTACGGGAGATACTACTGCCTGCTTCTTATTTACAATGTCATCTGAACGTGAGAACAGGCTTTTGTAGCCGACGTTGCAAGGTGCTAGATGTGCTAGATATGCTAAACATTCGTATGTCCCTTCATGCTTCGGCCACCATTCCAGAGGACATACTTCCATGCTGATTAAGCTCGTTAAAAAAATAAGACGTTAATTAAATTTGTGATTGAACTTCTTGGGGGAGAATTATGTCTCCTGTTCTGTTTTAGCCACATTCTGCCATATATTTCATGTTATAGCAGTCTCGGATGGTGACCCAGCACATGTTTGTTTTAAGAACACGTTCACAGCAGATTTGACAAAACGCAAAGAAGGTACCAATGTGAGATTTCTAAAAATAACTACAGCGCTCGAGCAAAGGTTTAAGAATTTGAAGTGCAGGCTAAAATCTGAAAGGGATGAGGTGTGGAGCATAGAATCATAGGACTGGAAGGGACTTTGAGAGCTCATCTAGTCCAGTCCCCTGCACTCATGGCAGGACTAAGTATTATCTAGACCAGTGGTTCTCAAAGCCGGTCCGCCACTTGTTCGGGGAAAGCCCCAGGTGGGCTGGGCCGGTTTGTTTACCTGCCGCGTCCGCAGGTTCGGTCGATCGCGGCTCCCACTGGCCGCAGTTCGCTGCTCCAGGCCAATGGGGACTGCAGGAAGTGGCGGTCAGCACATCCCTCGGCCCAGGGGCTTTCCCTGAACAAGCGGCGGACCAGCTTTGAGAACCACTAATCTAGACCATTCCTGACAGGTATTTGTCTAACCTGCTCTTTAAAATCTCCAATGATGGAGATTCTACAACTTCCCTATGCAATTTATTCCAGTGCTTAACCACCCTAACAGTTAGGAAGTTTTTCCTAATGTTCAACCTAAACCTTCCTTGCTCTAATTTAAGACCATTGCTTCTTGTCCTATCCTCAGAGGTTAAGAAGAACAATTTTTCTCCCTCATCCTAGTAATAAGCTTTTATGTACTTGAAAGCTGTTATCATGTCCCCTCTTGGTCTTCTATTTTCCAGACTAAACAAACCCAATTTTTTCCGTCTTCCATCATAGGTCATGTTTTCTAGACCTTGAATCATTTTTGTTGCTTTTCTCTGGACTTTCTCCAATTTGTCCACATCTTTCCTGAAATGTGGCGCCCAGAACTGGACACAATACTCCAGTTGAGGCCTAATCAGCACGGAGTAGAGCAGAAGAATTACTTCTCATGTCTTGCTTACAACACTTCAACTAATACATGCCAGAAAGATGTTTGCTTTTTTTGCAACAATGTTACACTGTTGACTCATATGTAGCTTGTGATCCACTATGAACCTCAGATTCATTTCTGCATTTCTGCAGTACTTCTTCCTAGGGAGTCATTTCCCATTTATTATGTGTGCAACTGATTGTTTCTTCCTAAGTGGAGTACTTTGAATTTGTCCTTATTGAATTTCATCCTATTTACTTCAGACCATTTCTCCAGTTTGTGCTGATCATTTTGAATTATAATCCTATCCTCCAAAGCACTTGCAACCCCTCCCAGCTTTGTATTGTCTGCAAACTTTATAAGTGTACTCTGTATGCCATTATACCACTGATAACTATTCTCTGGGAACTGTTTTCCAGCCAGTTATGCACCCACCTTGTAGTGGCTCCATCTAGGTTGCATTTCCCTAGTTTGTTTATGAGAAGGTAATGTATCAAAAGCTTTACTAAAGTCAAGATATACCACATCTACCGCTTCCCCCCATCCACAAGGCTTGTTACCCTTTCAAAGGCTTAAAAGAGCAACACTCAGATGCAGAAACTACAGAACCCAAACCACCAAAAAAGAAAATCAACCTTCTGCTGGTATCTGACTCAGATGATGACAATGAACATGCGTCGGTTCGCTCTGCTTTGGATCATTATTGAGCAGAATCCGTCATCAGCATCGACTCATGTCCTCTGGAATGGTGGTTGGAGCATGAGGAGACATATGAATCTTTAGCGCATCTGGCACGTAAATATCTTGTGACACCAGCTACAACAGTGCCATGCGAACTCCTGTTCTCACTTTCAGGTGACATTGTAAACAAGAAGAGGGCAGCATTATCTCCAGCAAATTGTAACCAAACTTGTTTGTCTGAGCGATTCGCTGAACAAGAAATAGAAATGTTTGTGAGCTGATATTTTATATTATCAGTTTTTATTATGTCATTAATTTGGGCTGTGTTCTTGTGAGATCGCACAAGCCAAACAAAGTCTGGCCTAGTTACAATTTGGATGAGACTTCACCAAATAAATTGCAGGTTAGTATGCTATGGTAGCACACTTCTCCTGAGTGAGCACTGAACCAGTGCCCCAGCGTGAGGTTAGGGGACAGAATATTGTAGACATCTATCTTAGGTTCATATATGGCTCTCCATTACCATGATACCTGAGCATCTCATTAATCTTTAATGAGGTAAGGAAGTGCTAATCAAGTTATCATTTTTGTGATAACATCCGTCCCTTAAAAATTTCCCTTGCATTTTTAGCATCTTCTGTTGCTTTGCGTTTTTTAATAGTTTAATAGCTGTGTTTCATCCCAAAAGTGGCTGTGCTGTGTGAAATGATTCCAGTATATATACTTTATAAGCCATGTGGATAGTATTCTCAATGAAAGGCATTATAAAAATGTAAGTCGTCGTTATTTTCCCAATTCTCTATTGAGGTGGTTTGCCATGTAATTCGTAGGGTTGTCAGAGTTTGCTTCCTACTCATCTTGTGTTTCCTAATCTAGATGTTTCCTCTTCTACCACTGACTGTTTTAAAATCTAACATTGTAGCCCTTGTTACTGAATCAATGTGGAGACTGTGGTAGAGGTTTTTGCTTTCTGGAGGAGTAGTTTTTGAAGTGTGTATAGTTTTTACCTAGGTAGAATGGTAATGAGAAAAATGTCAATAGAAATTATTTTCTAAAGTAAAATATAATTTTTTCCATTACATAGACATCACCGAATAATGTTTTCAGTCACTAGATGCTGTACATATTTATCTTGGAAAGGTTTGGTTTTTAGTCATTAAAGACATCACTGGTCTTTTGATTGTTTTATGTAAAATCCTGTTTCATGTGGCATCTTAGACGTGCTTGCATTTAAAGTAATTTATTAAGTTGATATCTGGATTCCTCATTATTTAAACCTTGACTCAGGCTTAGAATGTATTTTCTGTATTACTGTCATCATTATGAATTAGGCACGTTATCTACATTAAAAATGTATACAAGTGATTTAATTGGTATTTTAAATATATCTTTGAAGGTTTAACTGAAAAATGAATACACGTTAAAAAGAATTACTAAATGGTCACAACTGAGAGCTGCTTTGAAACGTTTTAGTAGTCCATGTTTATATACTTAAGCTAGAGGGAGAATTTGGGTGGAGGTTGCCTTTATTTTTAGGAATAAAATTATTCAGGATTTGTGAGCAACATTAGATTTTTTGAATATTTTAAATTTTGCACTAGGCATGCTTTTTTCCATGTAAACATACTATAAATGTGAAACAAAGGTTTTAACTGGAAATCTGAGAGAAGTACCTTAACCGAATGGATCACTCACTCTTCCTTATAATGACGATTTATGAAGATGGGTTAATCTTACAGTGTAAGTGAATGGTATACTGACAGGTTCTCATATGAACAGATTAGACTTCCACCTTAGACATTTTTATCGTGCTGGTTCATTCCTTTAGAAGAATGCTGGCTTTTACATTTTTTAGAAATGATTCCAAATGGCTTGTTGAGATTACATCTTGCATGTGAATTTCAGCTGGGATTATGTTACAGAAAAGACTGACAATATTTAATAGGTATGGTTCAGACAGTACTGCAGAAAGAGAACAAGCTGGTCCTAATAAATGGAACAAGCTAATATATATATGCATATATAGCAAGTAGTTTTAAGACAGTCTTGTGGATAATGTACTTGAAGAATGCATGTGTACATAAAATGTAATATCCAAAGAAAATAAATTAGTTATGGTTATGTTATTACATATAGAATACACAGATGTATATGAACCATCCTCATGTCTGTAACACTTAATGACCTTAATTCCAAGCAGCAACTCAGATCAGTTGTAAAATCATGTTCTTTGGAGGACAAGGGAACCACTGCTTTCCATGCTAAACCTGACTAATGCACAATATTCTGTGAGGGTTGATAAATGCTGATAAACTCACCACAGTTAACATAACTCCATTAAGGTATCCATTTCTTTGGATTTGAATCTAAACTTAATATAAAACAAAGCTTATGATCTCAAGTGTTGTTTAAACTTTCTGCTTCATTTTAAGTCTAAACATTCACTCAAGGTAAAACTTGTGATGCGAACATGGCACAGGCTGGAGTGATGACATAAAGAGTACAAATATTTCTGGAATTTACATAACAAATTTTATTTAAAATCAACAAGTACAAATAATTGTGGAGGAAACCTTCTAAAGAAAGATTGTCTATTTTTAATACATATATCTATCACAATCTCTTTAACAAATATGATTAAAAGTAAAAGTAACATGTAAACTGGTAGTATCATACCATATATCATCTATAGTCTTATGCTTTTATGGTTGTGTTGAAGTCATATGCTGACACTGAATTTTAACGGTTAATTCCTAGTCTATAGAAACTCTTTATCAAGGGGATTGGTAATCAGGAGTCTTTCATTTTAGATCACTTGTTCAAATGTATGGTAGTCTAGATTAACCTTAGAACTGGTTGCAATTTTTTATCCAAACTTTTTTTTGACAGGAAGTGGCTTTTTGACCAAAGCAAAAATTGTTTGGGGTCCATATGGGATCTCCCCTCCTTGGACCTGTCTTTCTTATGGAACTCCTATAATTGCTAGGGAGAAAGACAAGATAATTTGAAGTATTTGAAAGAAGAAAAAAAATTTAAATAAATTTGTGCCTTAGCCTGTCACTCAAATGCTAAGAATAGATGACCCAAGAGTTCCAGACTTGCATTTAAAAAAAAAAAAGTGGAAACATTTCAAAACCCAGTTCTCTTAGGTATAACGTTTGGTTGTGGTTTTTAATCTCTGCACCATATTGTATTAATTCTCCCACTTTTGAGGAGAATCTCATCCCTTTCTAAAAATACTGATCTTTATCCCTGGGTTCGATCTACATGGATTCTACTCATGCCTGTTGGACTTGTAAAACCAAAAAAATCAAAGTGTTTAATTTAGAATATGTTAAAAGGAAACAAGCACATTTTTTCTGATTTTTGGGGGGTGGGGTGGTGAGGGAGAGTTTCATCCAAAACAATTCAATTAATTCAAAACAAATTCACGAAGTATTTTAGTCAACCAGAATCTATATTTTTCAATTTAAAAAAAAATTAATCAACATTTTTTACCAACTCTATTAATCACATGCTCAAAGTACTCATTTTTGGAGGACAAATTTCTCAGCATCTAGTTAAGAGCATTTTCAGAGCACACCACTCACTATTTTCTGAGATTCATGGGGCTCATGGCATCCTCAGCATCATCTCTCCTCATGCCTGCCTACGACATGAGATCTATATAGCATTAGGTAGCTCAAAACCATACCCCAAAAGTAGATAGCTTACAAAGGAGGATAGTTATCTCAGCACAGGCATTGCAGCAACTAAGCAGGTTGGAGTCCAGGGAAAATGTTCTTCAGAGAGTGTCTTTCACTCCTTCTGTTCCCACCAACTTAATCTCTGTATATGCCTCCAATCTGTGCTTGGATATTCATTATTAAAACCTCAAAGTGCAGGGGCATTGGAACAGATGGGAGTTGCTGCACCACATAAACATGCTAGAGCTCAGAGCAGTACACTTGGGCCCTCAAGGCTTTTCTTCTGTATTTGCAATATCAAATAGTACAAGTTCTGACAGACAATGCCCCAGCCATGTACTACATAATCAAATGAGGAAGAACAGTCTCCTGGGATTCATTGCACACAGGCAAGAAAGCTGTGGAAATGGCGCATAAAGCACTAGATACATCAAATAGCTTTTCATTTGCATGTGAACCTCAGCAGAAGGACTCAGGACCAAAGTGAATTGTCCCTAAAGGCAGCAATATTTACCCAGCTATTCAGGAAACTGGGACATCCAAAGTTGGACCTATTTGCATCTCAGGAGAACATCAAATGTCCACTATTATGCATGAGAACAAATAGACACGAATGTTAATTACATCTCTTACAGATGGCTTTCTGATTGGAGCAAAGATCTTCTATATGCCTTTCTTCCTATTCCTTTTATTCTAAGAATACTGTGAAAGATCAAGAGAGACAAAGGAAATGGCATTCTGGTAGCCCCAGTACGGCCAAGACAACACTGGTACATAGATCTTTTAGTCTGTTCAGAGAACCATCTCTCTCTATGCCATTGTCTTCTGACCTCTTATTGAGGAACCAGACTAGTACCCCATCCTCATTCAGAGACATTCCAACTGGCAGCATGGTGGATAATTGTTTGTGGACCACCACAGACAGGTCATGTTCAGAGAGGGTGAAAACTATATTCTTTCAGTCCTGGAAATCTTCTAGTCTTATATGTTATGCTAAAAATAAAAATTCTCTTCTTGGTCTTTGAGCAAGCAATTGGTCTCATACAAGCTGAGATACCTGCAACTCTAAACTATCTGCTCTACCTAAAATCCCAAGAAATCTCTGTGTCTTCCCCAAAAGTCCATCTAGCAGATAGATCAGCATATCATCAGCAAGTTAAAATAAGAACATTTTTCTCACACTCTGCATTTGTCAGATTCTTAAAAGGGTTTGTTAATACCGTCTCTGCTCCCCCTTCCTTGGAGTAAAACTCAGTTATAACTTAGTCTTAACTAGCCTCAAACCCCTTTGAGAGACATCCGTAGAACACCTTTCCTTGAAGCCTTCTACATTGCCATTACCTTGGCAAGAAGAGTGATTAAGCTGCAATTTCTGATATCCAATTCATTGTACACACTGACCTACAAATATGAAGTCATAATGAGACCCCACCATAGCTTCATTACCCAAATAGTATCTGACTTGCACTTTCTCAGAGCATTTCCTTCCCTGTGCTGTTCCCTCACCTCATTCACACCTTGGGGAAGTATGTCTATACACTTTAGACTTTAAAAGAACCCTGTGATTTTAATCTAGAGAAAGCAGAACCTTTGAGAAAGTCAAACAGGCTATCTTTAGCATATGGGGAAAGATGCCAGGGTGTTCAGTGCATATCTTCACCAAGCACTATTTTTGAACTTAGCTTTGATCTCTGCTGTCCAATTTGGGAGAACAGTGTTACAGTCCATATTTTCCTAAGAACTCCTTGCCCACCATCCATATGTTGTCGGGAGGAGGGGCACTTTTCACTAATCTCCCACTGATGGGAATACACACAAGTCCTAGAAGAAGAAAGGAAGGAATGTTAGGACATTCTGGGCAATCCAGACCAGTGGGAGGCTGCGTCACCCTTGCCCTGCAACCTGGGATGCTTCACAATGCTTTGCTGCTGTAGCTTCCACCTGGGCCATTCACAAATAGCCTGCCAGCATGCAGGTCACACCTGAGTCTGTGTATAGCCACAGCCTTAGTTCAGCAACTCTGACCCCAGCAGCCTCTCAGCAAAGACCAGCCATACTCTGGCCTCCAGCAGCCTTGGTTACTATTTGCAGGGTGACCCCAACACACTCCCTGTCTTGAATTTTCCACAAAAAAAGCTTGTGTTCTGCACCGTCCAGCCCTCTCTTGGACAGTACAGGTATTTTAGGTCTGTTGCCTCTCTAAAGGGATCAATATACAACAGTTTGCTACTTTAAATGGAGCTATCCACACAATTCAGTTTAAACACAACACTGGATTAGTTTTGGTTAAAGAATAAAACAAGTTTATTTAACTACAAAGAGAAAGGTTTTAAGTGAGTACAAGTATAAGGCATTCAATTCAGAAATGGTTACAAGAGAAATAAAGGTAAAAGGCTTCCTAGGACTAAAGCTTAACAAAGTAGACTTGGTTCAAGGTGAAATCCTTTACCACATGTTCCCAGTAACATTGCTGACCAAATTCTCAGCCCATGATCTGCTCCCAAAGGCTGTTTCTTTTGTGTTCTTAGATGAAAGAAAGAGATGGATAGGAAGAGATACCTCGGGGTGTTTGTGATTTACTAAAATGTACATCTCAGAAGAGAGCAGCAATATTTAAAAAGAGCAAAATAGGCAGAACAATATATATATGGAGAGTCTAGAGCAGGGGTTCTCAAACTTCATTGCTCCGCGACCTTCCTTTGACAACAAAAATTACTACATGACCCCAAGAGGTGGGACCAAACCCAGAGCCCGCCTGAACCCTGCCAAAGCCCACACCCCACCACCTCTGGCAGGGGGACAGAGGGAAAGCCCAAGAGCTTCAGCCCCAGGTGCGGGGGGGGCTAATCTGAGCCCCACCACCCAGGGCTGAAGCCCTTGAGCTTCAGCTTCAGCCCTGGGCAGTGAAGGCTTCAGCTTCCACCCCAGCAAGTCTAATGCCACCCCTGGTGACCCCATTAAAACAGGGCTGTGACCCACGTAGGGGTCCCCACCTACGGTCTGAGAACTGCTGGTCTAGAGTATGCAAACTAACATTTTTAATATTCATGGTTGTGTAGCCCTTCATCAAAATATTATTTTAAACAGAACCAGATGATACTGGGTTTTTAATTCTGTTTCACTCAACCAATACAGTTTTCATTTTTCCTGTGGTCCAGTTTAGTTCTCTGACCTAAGTTCTTTGCATTTCACCTACTTATGCAGTTCTTTTACAGTTCAAACAGATTCACCCAGTGACATCTTTACTGATTCAGCACAATGGGAAGAGAATTTTCCCATTATCACAGACCATAATTCATAAAGCATGTTCTCTTTTGATAGATTTCAGATGTCATTTCCATACTGTTTCACTCACAAAATAATTTCTAACCAGAGGTTGAACTTCTGTGACAATGTGCCCATTCATTTCCCTGTGATATTTCCTGGCTATCACCAAGGATATCTGCAATAGCCTTTTTCAAGAAAACATAAGATTTCCTTATCCCCCCCCTCCCTGCAGTGTACCCCACTATGCAGCAAGTAGGGGAGATATACATGCTGTTTCTAGTGGTTAAGATGATTTTTTTCATATGCGGTTTATCAAATATTTGGTTCAATTACTAAATATTCACAACTACTGGTTGTGTTCTTTGTCTACGAATAAATATTCTAATTTAATTAAATAAAAATAAAAATAAATTAATTGCAATTAATTTATTTTTAAATATAAACTATTTTTATCACATCAGAAATATGTGTCTGAAATTTCCTAGACTTCTCCCTCTTTCAAATTTATATAGGCATAAATATGCACAGCACTCTGAATAAGAGCTGAGCTCCAGAATGGGTGTAGCCAGTTGATGGAGCTATAATTAGTTCTAACATAGGCAATACTAAAAACAAGAAAAAAGAACTGTAAACTTAAAAAAAAAAAAAAACCCTGTGGAAGCTGTAACAGCCTTGGGGCAGTTGTAATTTATGCGTGAAGAGGTGACACAGGTTTTAAAGCCTATTTCCTCTGGTGCTTAATAAAAAAGAAAAAACCTATACTTTACCATGACAGTCACCTACCATCAACTGGGGCAACACTTCTTCTGGGACAGCAACTTGAGAGACACTTCAGTGTGTCATGCAGTTTTAAAGATTGCACAATTAATGAAATATGTGTTCAAGAAAAAGTGTGTTCAAAGTTGTTAAACCTGTGTAGGTGAGCTTTGTTTCTCATGTTATGATTATTTTAATTTTATTCTATTAAAAACATGCTTGACTATAAATATTAAGAAATACCCAAAATAGGTTTTGCATATTTTTCTTTTTCATTGATTTTATGTAATTTTTGTATGTATCTTTAATTTTGCTGTAATGGACGATCTGCAAAAGGTAGCTGCTATTCCATTCAGTTGCTAAATAAACACAAATGGCAACATTTAAAATTAAATTAAATTGTTACCGGTAACAAAACATAGATTTAAGGCTTCTATACCATATTACACCACACTGAAGTTTACCCCTGGAGTCTCACAGGAGTCTGGGCCAGTTTGAGTCCATACAGAGCCCTTCTGGAGCCACTTGATTAGGGCACTTCCCTGTGTAATGATGCATCCCCACACCATGTGTATGATTAAATTAAAATTGTATGTATCTTTAACAAATTAAATAAAGAACAAAACTTTGGATACAGGGCCAGGCTGAGAGGATAAGGGCAGCAGAGACAAGGTCTGCAAGGAGTGAATTGCAGTGGGAAGGATCAACTGGAAGTAAAAGACCTAATTCAATGGCAAGGGGAAGGTAGTCTCTGCATTAAGTCAGTAGCTGCCAGCAGGAAGGGCAGAGGGTCTGAAGGGAGTCTCCTGATAGCTTTGCATGTGTGCTTGTATTTTGATTGGCTTCAATCCAATACCTGCATACGCACCTTCCCCGAACGATGGAGAAGATTCCTGTCAGGATCAGGAGCAATCAGTGCGGGATGGGGTTAAGTTAGACCATAACCACATCAGGGAGTATATGCTTAAAAAAGCACAAACTATTTTCTCATGCCCCTATATATCTGCCCTGACAGTGTACCTGTGGAAGACCTTCAGTGGGCCCCGTCAGTGGAAGCCAAAATGGAGGAAAATCACTTCTACAACTTCTTTGTTTTCTGCTACATTTTTTTCTTTTTTCTAGTACCAGACAGAATTTGGTCCACTAGAAATGGTACATATTTTCCTTCAATGCATAACATATTATATACTGTTATTGCATTAGTGCTCCTGAGATTTTTGTAAAGTAAAAATATAATTCATTAGTATCTTATAATTTACATTATTTCAGATCCTTTAGATATTTTAGTTTTTAAAGTGCCTTTTTTACTTAGGGAAGATGATTGATAAATAGAATTCCTACCTCCCACATTCCGCCATTTTTTATCATGCTGTTTCTAAGACAGTGAATATAGAGATTTATTTATGGCGTTAGGGTTTATTTAAAACTTTCATTTGGGCTATGTCCAGTTTCAGTCTTATTCAAATCAGAATAACTGGATTAGAGTTGGATGGAAAATTGATTTCCCGTCCCAAAAAATGTTTCCTGTTCCACCTCAGGATAAAACTGCAAACATTTGACCAAAAATAAGAGAACCCCCCACCCCAGAATAGTCAATTGCTTGGTAGTTAGGGCACTTACCTGGAACACGAGATATCCAGGTTCAAGTTCCTCCTTTGCCTGATAATGCTGACCAGAGACTTTAACCTCATCGCCCAGGTGAGTGTCCTAACTGTAAGATTATTGGCTATTCTGGGGTGTGCACAAAGAGTTATGGTAATATAAATGGCCACTCAACTTTAACTAAAGCAATCTTGCCATAGACCTTAAAATATGCAAAGGTAACCCATTAAAGTCCTTATTTAATCTCTCAGATTTATGAAATTCCATCCTCAGAGATCTTTAGGCTGTGCAATAAATAGATTAGAATATACCACCTGAGATATGTTTTAATAGAGTTTTATAGACAACTATACAGAGACTTTTAGAGATGTGAATGAAAACATAAATGTCTCTGTGCTGTCTGCAGAACTGCATCCACTGACATCCAACATTCTATTACACTGATAGGTGGAAAAGCATCTTATCAGGGTTGCATCCAACTTGGAAGTGTTTTGAAATTCTAAGCTATTACACCAGGGATATTTGAAAAAAGACTGTCTCATCATACTCATGTCATTTATTAACTTCAATTCTTTCTTTGTTCACTATCTATGCTTCACTCTTCAAACTATTTGAGAACTATGTAATAGTTGCAAGATAAAGATAAACTGTGTAATAGTTGCAAGCACCTACATGGGAGCTGGTGGTCCAAGACTCAATTCAGAGGTGAGTAGTTAATCTGGACAGAATCCAGTGAGGTTTAACTTAAATTTCCTTCCATATCCGCAACTTGTACATTATACCAGCTTATACTTCCTCTAGCCTCCCTTTGACTTACAGCTAGTTACCAACATGTAAATTACACATAACCTCTGAATTTTGTCTACTGAGTTTAACAGAGTGCAAGGGTGTCTTCAATAGAGTATCAGAGGGGTAGCTGTGTTAGTCTGGATCTGTAAAAGCAGCAAAGAGTCCTGTGGCACCTTATAGGCTAACAGACGTATTGGAGCACGTACTCTTTGCTGCTTCAATAGAGTAAATTGGTTTAACCTATATGTTGAGGCATAAGAAGAGCGCAATGTAGCAAGAAAAAATAACGGAAATGTTTGCTAAAATAAGAAGTGTGGGGTTATTTTAACTTGCACTTCCTTCCAACTCTTTGTTTGCAAGTAACACTAACTTAAATTCCAGTACATAGTAGTAAGTAGATTGAAGGGAGTCTGTTACATCACCTTAGTGATGTTAAAAATCACTACTTTTGCCTCATATTCTCCAATGCCCCTCCTCAACCCCAGTACTCCTGCAGGCATTGGTTTAAATTTATCACTAGTGTAAGTTGACTGAAGTCAATTAATTACACTATTTACTGATTTCAGTTTATAGGAATTCTAGTTCTCTAGTCTACTTTGGCATAACATGCTTAAGATAACTCACCATCAAATCCTTTCTTTTCACACTGTGGCCCACCCTGACAATTATAATTCCCCACCATTTTCAAATGCCTGGGGGGAAAATATGAGCTTTTGGCCCATTGTTCCTATCTAAGTTACAGTGCCTCCAGGAGTTCCTGCTAAGGTGTTGCACTTCCCCATCATCCTCTCTTGAGAGTTGTATCTAAGCATAAACTGAAATCACACAAAGTTTGATGAAAGTTTATGGCAATATACCTTCCATGCAGTTTTACAGCCAATAAACTCCAAAACAAATCTACAAAGAGAGTGACTGTTATGTTTCCTCAGAATACCCTGCTTTTAGTTCTGGTCAGCCCAGCGTATCTTTAAGGAGCTGATAGGCTCAGTCCTCCCTAAGCTGCCACTGAACCTGAATTGGCAGTTAACCCCCAAAAACTCAGGCTGGTGTCTGGTTTGGCAGGGCCTTGTTCTAGGGTCTCCAATGGAGAACAATGCAGCAAGATTTTAGGGTGCCATGCAGGATCTGAGTGTCTCTCTTCACACGCAATATATAATGTACCGATCCCATTGGAAGTTTTTTCTATTTCTTTTACAAAGCAATTATTATTGCACTCAACTAACTTATTTTTTTAAAAAGACACTCAGCTTACTGTGAGACCACAACAAACCAACCAACAAGAAAAATCTCTAGGAAGATCAAAGGAGAATCATGCCAGTTTCCCTGTCTCCAGAACTTGGCTGAAGCCTCATGTTAGAGCCTTTCTTTGAGTTGAATGAGGGAAGTCCATTATATTTGTGTTTGGCCCTTAAAAAGACAAGACATTTCTTTACGTTTACCTTTCTGTTTCACAACAAACACCACCACAGAGGTGTGTAGACTTCACCTACACTTAAAAGCACTTAAGAGCACCAACGCATAACTATCAGAGGGGTAGCCGTGTTAGTCTGAATCTGTAAAAAGCAACAGAGCATCCTGTGGCACCTTTAAGACTAACAGAAGTATTGGAGCATAAGCTTTCATGGGTGAATGCCCACTTCATCAGACGCAAGTAATGGAAATGTCCAGAGGCAGGTATAAATCAGTATGGAGATAACGAGGTTAGTTCAATCAGGGAGGGTGAGGTGCTCTGCTAGCAGTTGAGGTGAGAACTGCTTCTGTGAAGCAGTTTCTCCTCCCTTGGTGTTCACTCCTCAACTGCTACACCTGATCAGGAGGTGCGAGGAGGGACGGGGACGTGCTGATCAGTGGGGCTGCCAGTGGGTGGGAGGTGCTGGGAGCTGGGGGGAGGGAGCTGATCGGGGGGCTGCTGACGTATTACTGTGGCTCTTTGGCAAAGTACATTGGTAAATTCTGGCTCCTTCTCAGGCTCAGGTTGGCCACCCCTGCACTAGATCATATTCTCATATCCAGTCAGTGGAGAAGCTGTGTACATCACTGTCAAGTGTTCAGGGGTACCGAAGTTGGTAATATCGGCTCATGGTGAAATTGAAGTTGAAGGCAACTCAAACCAAGCCATTCGTTATTCATTTAGATTTACAGAAACTGAGTCTGTCAAAATGGAATATCAGGCTGAACTCTGAAAATGATTTGATGCTCTAGCCCTTGCAGATGAAAGGCCTGAACATAAATAAATCAACAATTTGCAGAACTGTTTCCAGTCTTCTGTTATTAGGCGCCACCAACACAGTGCTGGAGAAAAGGCACCCCCAACCCTAAGCATCAATTGATCAGTCAACAGACCCTGGATGCCATAGAAAAATGATATGTGACTTGCTTAAACAGGAACAACCAAGGATACCAACACTTCAATGCCTTGTGTAACACAACTTTAAAGCAGGACTGTGAGAAGTGTTGGGCAACTAAGTCTCAATTGATGGAAGCGGCACTGGCCAGAAATGACTATGATGCTGTCTTTAAAGAAATGTGCACCTTAAAAGCCAGTCCACGGAACAAATCCTCACTTGGCAAAGATGGACATATTAACATACTGAACACCAAGGCAGAATGTGTGAGTAGATGGAAAGAACACTTTCAGGGGCTTCTTAACCACCCCACCAGTATTGCAGATCCACAGCTCCAAGTGGATGAGTCAACGTTCAAAGCATAGTCTGTAATCTCAAGAATGGTCATGCTGCTGGCATCTGTGGTATAGCTCCTCAGCTGAACAAGCATGGCAGGGATTCCATCTTGGAGTGGCTGACCCATAACATCAACAAAGTATGGATTCATGAGAAACTATTCGATGACTGGCACCATGGGATTATTCTCCCATTTTGGAAAGGAAAAGGCGATGCTCTGATGTGTTTCAATCACCAGAGCATCACTTTGCTTTCAATTCCAAGCAAATAGTTCACGTTGGTTCTTCTTAAGCATGTTAAGCCTGCCATAACGAATCTACACCATCTACAGCAAACTGGGTTTATGCCTTAGGCAAATTATTGAGAAAGCCCAAGAGTTTGGCACAGTAAAGATGAAGTGTTTATAGCCTTTATTGATTTAAAAGCTGCCTTTGAATCTGTTAATCATCGCTCCCTTTGGCGCTGATTGCAAGCTGTTGGAGTGACTGGCAAGCTCCTCCACCTTCTCATAGAAATGCACCACCAAACTGAGAACTGTGTTCACTTAGGTAGTAGGAACTCCAATTGGTTTATGTTCAACAGTCATGTGCCTCAAGAATGTGTGGCTGCCCCTGATCTGTTCAATACTATTATTGACAGAATAATGGAAGCCATCACTAGCCGCATACTGGCAGTGGTGCTTCATGACTTCTGCACAACATATCTGGAATATGCAGATGGCATGGCTATATACACATCCTTGTGAACTATATCTAATCAATGCTCTGAATATATTTATGGAGGAAGCAAGGAAGCTTGGTCTACAAGTCAGCTGGAAGAAGACAAACTCATGAAAGTGACTGATGGGTTTCTACCCCTAACCATCATAAATGATGGACAAAAAATTGAATTTGTCAGCTCATTTGAGTGTCTTGGCTCCGTTGTCATCAAGGAGAGAGGTTGACTTGCTGGCATGAAACATCAAATCAGCAAGGCTATGGTGTTATGCATGCTTTTTGGAAGTCTCTTTGGCATCAGCACCATGTATCCCACCACAGAAACACAAATGCATCAGCTGGACGCTTTTGACATGAAACAGCAATGACATGTTGAAGGCATATGGTGGTTTTATCACATTATGAATGAGGATGTCAGGCATCAGACCAACCAGCCTCCAATGTCCTCCCAAGTGACTCAACACTGGCTCAGGTGGCTTGGCCATCTGTTCTGTATACCAGAGACCATACCAGCTCACCAGCCGATCCAACAAAAACTGGATGGAGAAGACCTCATGGACAACCTCTTACATGCTGAAGGGTTAACACAACTTCTGACCTCACTGACCTCAGCCTTAATATAGAGTAAGGAGCAACATTGGCAAGAGACCGGACTTCCTAGAAATGGGTAATCTGAAGTGTGCACGCAAGCAGGAGAATTAATAAATGATTAATTAATTATAGTACTGCATACCCATTCATTTGGAAAACTTGGGTCTGATCCTGCTCCTATTGAAGTCCTATTGAAGTTTTTTTACTGAATTCAGGAATAGAGGACTGGGCACTTTGTTAACTGAATCCTGTCTTTTATATTGCTGGTAATTTTTAATATGCTGAAAAGTTATAATGGTTCTTTTTCAACCAAGATGATCCATTATGTAAAGCTGTACTTACTCTTGCGTTAAATGGCTATAATGTATCTGTTACATATTAAAATATTATTTCAAAAGATAATAATAACATTTGAAAACTGGTTAATAAATTAGGGTATTTTAAAAAATAATAAAATAAAAAATAAAACTGCTATCCACTATGGAAAATTATACTTAAAATGGAAAATTCCATTATTTTACTTACTTAAAAGTTAGTCTTTCTGAGTGAAAGGAGTGCAGAGACTATCCAAAACAAGAATAGGAAACTTGTTTTGCACTACTAAGTAACCTGAATATACACCAATAATAATATATATATAATGTACTGTGATCCTCAGACCTTGTGTGTTAAGGTTTTGCCTGGAGTGAATTTTTACAGACAATTTATAAGCTCTTGCAAATAGGAGTTTACAGTGGAAATACTGACTCTACCTTAATTGTACCAATGTAAATGGCACTGCTGTAATGAGCATCTGGCTACATTCCATCTTTTAACCACAGCACCAGCTTTTGTATATCATACAAGTGACGTTTCTGCTCCTCCACAGTTGATTTCCACATGTAAATCCTAAATCCCTCCCACATACTGGCATGCAGGTGTGTAAAACTCATAATTTCATCTATGTGAGAGAAAGTTTTGCATTTAAAAGAGGTGCCAAAAACAAGCTGCACAATTATAACTGAGTGCTGGGCAATTTCAACTGTTATACTTTTAAATGTTTGTTATGTAGTCACTCAGTCACTTTCTAAATAGTTGTTGATAGGAGCAAGTGTGTCTGGCTAAATATAAAAATTAAAGTAAGTGAAGAAATTCAGGAAAAAAAATCCTTTTCGTATAAAGTGGGGAGTTCAGAGTGCTGCCCAGATGTAGTACACAGAGTTCCATGGTAATGTCAGTGGCCTCCCTCATCTTTAATATGGAAGTGTAACACAAAGACACTCTTGGCATGTAATGTTCTAATTTATTCCAAAGAGTCTTCCACTCAGATAAGTGAGGAATATTGTGTGCTGCTGAGTTCTATAATAAAATAATACTTTAAACTTGTATAGCAATTTCCATAGGAAGATCTCAAAGCCCTTTACAAAAGTTAGTGTGGACATGGGCTGCAGCTACAGGTTATAGATGTTGCATTATATGCAAATAATTTTGGCACCGACCTCCTGGCAAAGTCAGTCTAAAGCAGACTGTATCTTTTATCAATACAGTTCAAATAATTAGATTCCTATACAGGAAATAGTAGAATTTTTAGGAAAAGCAGGTCCTTTGGTAATTTAGTGGGTTCAAAAATGCAATCAGACTTATTTTTTTCGAGGATTCCTTCTTTTCTTACTTGATTCACCTATGGAAGAATCAGCTTGTGATCTCTGGAGTGTGAGTAGGAGGAAAAATGAAGGGTCTTTGGTATCAGGATGAAAATCAGTCAGTATTAAGAAAGGCATTTTGGCTGTTCAAGAAAGCTTATGCAATAAATTGGAGACTTTTAGGATTCTTATTTTAATTTTAAATAAGAAATTTATCCTTTATTTATTTATTTATTTAGATCCTTCATCATCTGGCTCTGCCCTTCCTAATAGCCAGTACTCTAGTTTCTACTATTTTATCAGAATGTCAACTCCTGCCTTTGCTCCATCAGCAACTCCAATCTTTACTGCCAGGTAGTCCACTTCTTGTCAAACATCTTCGCACTTTCTCTCAGGCTGCCCCTTAGGCATGTGGAAACTTCCAGTCAAAATCTGTAAAACCATCACCTTATCCTGATTCTGTTCTGTTCTATTCAGGTTCTTATACTGTGCTCATCACTTTAGTATCTGAGCATCTTCCAGTAGTGCGTTAAGCAACATGACTAACAGCTGTCATGAGTTTGTTCTCTCATCCCCTCCCCAAAGGAGAAGTATGTGCAGTGTAGTATCTTATTTTGGTGGGATTTTGTGGGGAGGGTTATTGTTGTTTTGTTTTTAAAATACATGTACATTTTGCTATGCAAACACGTACTTTGGTGACATCAGGCGTTGAGATGGAAATAACCTGGAGCAAGTTATTATAGAAGGAATGGTGGTGGGTCTTCTTAGTAGAGGATGGAGGAGATGGATAGATGGTGTTCAGTAGATCACTGAGAGGTCAGCTGCTTAGTTTGCAAATTGAACACTGGATCAAGAAGAATTCTGAAAATTCTGTTATGATGTCATCAGTATTCATATGTGAATAAATGAACTTTTGCTTGCTTGCTTACATTTTGCTATGTATTTATGTTAGAGAAGGCAAGGTCAAACAAATACTCCTTGCATTTGGAGTGGAACATACTGAGGTTTGTGATGGCACTTAGATGTGAGGGAGTTCATTTCACAGTCTCAAACCAGCTCCTGAGAAAGTTCTGTCTCCTAAACAAATGAGAGAGTTCCATTTTGTTAGAATAAAGTAGTTGTCAACCACAGTCTTCATCCCTGAGCTTTAGAAGTGGTCCTAGTCCAAGCCACCTTGAGGAGAAGGATTGAGACTTTGAATTTGATTTGAAATTCTCTGAGAAGCCAGTGTAGAGAGCAGAAGATGGGTTTGATGTGCTTGTTGTATTGTTATGTTGCTGAGAAGAGATGCTGCAGTGTTCTGTACTAGTCGGAATTTCTTAAGTATAGAAGGTTTCATGTGCAGGTACATTGTAGCCCAGCTAAGAGATGACAAAAGAGGAAAAAATGAGTATCATTCTCCAGGATGGGATGGAGTCTCCTGCTAACCAGAAATGATAGAAAGCATTACTACTGGACACTGCTATGTGAGAGCTTATCATTACCAAGGAATCCAAGAGTACAGCTAAATTATGGACTGAATTGACTAATTGTGGGTGTGTATCTTCAACAGAGGTGAAAGTGGGCTGGTATGGGCAGGTATGGTGTACCGGTAAGAAGTGGCCACTGGTATGGGCCCATACACAGCTGACATTAAAGCGCTGCCCCTTTTGCCTCCCCCCAGGGTCCCCGGGGGGGGGGGAGGGTCAGCTGCCCCAGAGCCCGGTGATTTAAAAGGGCCTGGGGCTCCTGGCTGCCACTACTGCGGCAGTGGCTGGAACCCCGGGCCCTTTAAATCACTGCCAGAGCCCCAGGTGGCGTGGGCCAGGCAGTGCTGAAGGGCTTGCTGGGGGAGGCTGACCCTCAGTCTTGCCCCTTCTGCCTGAGGCCCTGCCCCTTCCAGGAGCCTGGAGCTGGGCCACTGTACCGGTAAGACTTTTATGTTACTTTCACCCCTGATCTTCAACCACAGGAAACTGCACCATGGTTGTGAACGCTTCACAGTGCTTTCCTCTGCCCACCAGTGTCATATCTATCTTGTTCAGTTCAGCTTCAACCACCTATTTTTCATTCATGAACTGATCTCATCCAAGCACTGGGCCATCTCGATGGTAATGGTGTGGTTGTATGTGATGAAGCATATTGTTAAATTCCTCCTTAAATCCATCCTCCGTGATTACTAAAACCACTGCAATGTGACAATGGCTAAGCTCAGACAATCGGTTACTATGAAAAACAGGTTCATTTTACTGTTATGTCATTGTTATTCCCCTCCCCCTGCCTTTTGTCTGTTTCTTCCATTTGCAGAAATTTTGTCATTATCCTCGCCTGAGAGTATTCTGGGGCGGGGAATGTCTTCTTTACTTGTTTGTACTGCACAATGGGACCTGGTTTTTTATTTGGAGAATTTAAGTGCTACTGTAATAGAAATAAATAATAATAAATACAGCATAGGATGTGATTTCATATAGAGATCTTTATAGTCAAGGTTTCTCAAATCACTTTACAAATCAGGAATTGTGTGCATATCCAGAGGACAAAAATAGTAGCTTTCCATAAATTAGGAACATTTGGTCATTCTTCATAAGATCGATGTGGGACAAAGGATATTTGCCCCAGAATTTGGGAATAACCTGATGTAGTTTGTACGGGGTTAGCAACATTAGTAGAGCTTGTTGGAAATTTTTTGAGAAAATAGAGTTTTCTCAAAAATACTGGTTCATCAGTGTCTTGCAAAAGTGAAGCGGGTTCAATGAAAGCTTGCCTGGTGCCCTGGTAGGGAGGGAGCCCAGGATTCCAGGGTCCATGACTCCGGGGCAGCCCTAGCAGTGGACTCCTCCAGAGTCCACCGACCTTGGGAGACCTAGCAGCTGCTGACTGGGCTGACTGTGATGGGCAGCAAGAAGTCAGTTTCAGTCCCGGGGAGCATATTTCATTTTAGAAACACCATGTGTCAGTTTTACTAAACAATTTTTTTTCAGGAGTTCTGCTTAGCAAGAAATCTCGAAAAATTTGGTTTCATTCTGAATTAGAATGAAATCAAATTTTGAAATATTAAAATTTTTAACAAAACAAAGATCTCACACTGTAGCCAGCTCTAAATGTTATATAAAAACACTTGGACTCATTCGGTCTTATTTTACTGAGAAAGGGATTGTTGATTACTATACCAAGATAATTTCCTACTGTTATCAAAAAGTTCCATTAAATATTAAACGTATACTTTGACTTCTCACTAGAGACAGAAGGGACTTTGCTTTAATGTCTCATCTGAAAGACAAATTATCATTGTCTGCTGTACAACAGTTTACTGTTTGTGTACTGGGCAACAGCATCTTTGTGTGCTTAAATTTTGGGGCTCATTAGCTGTGAGGTTGCTTGTTTTTTTAGGGAGGAGTTTCTTTTTTGTTTAGTAAAAGGAACTACTGATCATATTTTACATAAGGGTTAAAGTAACAAAAATAATCAGTCACTACAAAAGGCAAAACAGGCTTTGTGTTTTGCCTCAGAAGAAGCTGTGACCAGGTTAGTTGCAAAATGCAGAATCTGGAGACAGCAAAGTACTACTGAGAATGAAAGGCAGGACGTAGTCAGTTGATAACTACTATTTAATGTTCTTTGTTTTTGCTTTATGAGCATTGATCATTCCCTCTACACCCTACATATCTGTACTATGCTGTTAACACACAGTTTGCATTCTTGGGCTTGTCATTGTGGACTGTGTCATTTTCATCACCTTTAGTGTGATCTACCACAAACCACATGATAGCAGCAGCTATAGAAAATGCTCCCAAAATTTGGGAGTGAGAAGGGTTATTTATTTTAATTCAAAAACAAGTAAAAACATTCAAAAACAACGAGAAGCAAGATATAAAGAGAAAACAGGAAAAGAATGAATACACACAATGTGTATTACATTGAGTTACAAGTGTATTGAGAGATAATTGAAAAGCATAAATATTCTTATTTATACTGATCTGCATCCCCATCAACTTCTGTTCTGGGCATGTGGCATGATACTGTACTAATTCTGTACTGTATCAGTCGGGTGTTCTTGTTTACTGTTCTAGCCATAGTAGTTCAAACTTGGTGGTGTTTCTGATGTCCACAAAGGGGATAAGAATTAATGTATTTCTACTATGAATTTGTCTAGCTTCAGCCACTGGATCTTGTTAAAATCCATTCCATCACAATCTCCCATTCTGTCCTCGATGTCTTCAACTCCCCATCTGACTCCATAAGTTGTTTTACTCCATGCTCACATCTCCTCATTTGAGCTACTCTCTCACTCACCAAAACATGTACTAATTTGATCCTATCTTCACCAAGCACAGCTCTTTCTCTGATCTCTCCATCACTGAGTTCCCCCTACTTGGCCACCACTTGCCCATCAATCCTTTCTCCTGCCCTTCCAAGACATCAATGTTAATGTCTTCTCTGCTATCTCAGTTCTCTCCTTTCTGCTCTCTCTTTCTTTTCTTACACTGATATTGTTGTTGATTCTCTCCATTCTACACTCTCCTTCACCTGTCTCCCATTGCAGGATCCACCCAGCCAACCTCAGCTCACCCCCAGCTCCACTTCCTTCATTCTTCCTGTCATGCAGTGGACTGTTTCTGGTAGAAGTCCCGTGAACATGCTGATTTCCTCCACCACAAATTTGTTTTCTTCTCCTCAATTCTACCATTTGCCTAGCAAAGCAACTCTGCTTCCCCACCTTGATTAACTCCAGCATCCACAATCCCAACTGCCTATTTGCTACCTTTGACTACCTCCACAAACCATTCCCTCTTTCTAACCTCTCTGTACAAGATTTGCTGACTTTTTCATACTATCATAACTGATATCTGACAAATGCAGATGTTAGAAATTAGAGATGGAGAAGGCCTGTTTGACTGATAATTCTATTCATATGCAAATGAAGGATATAGGTCCTACATAGGGTATGAGATATTAAACTGATACAACAGGATAACAACCAAAAGACAGAGGAAGATGACTTGGTAAGTGTATCTATCTAGGAATTTCTAGTGTTTGGTTTGGTCCCACCAATAACTGTAATTGTTTCTTTGCTTCACAATTAATTTTGACTATTTACTTAATTTAGCTAGGATTAAATACAAAAGAAACTCATAAACCTCAACAATTCTGTTCTATTATGACAATTGACAGACTAAATGCAGCTTTTGGTAGCCATTTTAAATATAAGACATCAACTGAATACAAAGAGTCATTCATCAACAAGCAACAGCTACTGTATTTTAAACAGCTAATATGAAGTAGACAAGAATAAAACAAGCCTGAAGGATTCAAAACAACTCTAAAGTTAGAAATAATGTGAGAGTAATATGTATGAGTGACGTGATGAAACACTAGAAATTAAAATTTATTAAAACTTTGTCTTATGGAGATAGACTGCCAGTTGTAGTAATAATACTCACAATATACTGAAAAGCCCTGCTGTATAATAAAAATACACCGAAGCCAAATCAAATGGTCCATTGGTTACGAGCATGCACTGGTCAAATATTACACATGGTTTCAAATTATGGCAGTAGAGCAAATAGGGAAGTGTTTTAAAGCTAAAGATGTGAGAGCTTTGAGTGACAAACTTCAGCCTGAGTTTTGTAAGCCTCTAATAAAGGTCTACATGTCAGAATACCCAACATCCACCCTGGACTGTAATTTCTCTGCTTCCATATAGGTTCAATTTAACTGCCAGCATTGGAAAAATAGCCCCTTTGGGCTCCAATACTTGTGTAATAAAACTTGTGTATTGTTGATCCAATAAATGTTAATCATGTCCCACGTAGGTTCAAAAACATAAATGAGAATGTCTTCCAAACATTGCGTGTGATTGGAATAAATTCCTTCCAAACCAATGGGACAAGGTGGGTGAGGTAATATCTTTTATTGGGCCAACTTCTGTTGGTAAGAGAAACAAGCTTGTTCCCAGACCTGAAGAAGACCTCTGCGTAAGCTCAAAAGCTTGCCTCGCTCACCAACAGAAGTCGGTCAATAACAGATATTACCTAACCCACTTTGTCTTTCTAATATTCTGGGACCAACACTGCTACAACAACTTTCCAAATCAATTATTCTTTAATAGTATAGGTAATTAACTATTTGAATAACTAGCCTAGGGATGTGGTGGATTCTCCTTCACTTGAAGTCTTTAAATCAAGATGGACCCTTTCTGAAAAATATGCTCTAGCTAAATTAGAAGTGATGAGCTTGATGCAGGACCCTCATAGGAAAATGCTATGGCCCGTGTATTATGCAGGAGATCAGAGTACATCAATGTTTCTCATCTAGTGGGTCCTGACTCCGAGGGGAGTCATGCAAAGCAATCAGGTGGCTTATGAGGCACTGAAAATGTTGTTATAATCTAAAGCAAAGAAAATCTTGCTCCACACTCCCTTCCCAATCTTATCTTTCAAAGTCAAGTATCCTCTGTCAAGCTCTCAAAATACACATGCAAATAAATTATATAGGCTTGTCATTGTTCTCACTGGGTACATTTTTACTCTTACTTTTATAGTAAATGTTATGGGATTGTAACACATTTTAATTTAGAATAAGGGGTCACCAGCTTGAAAAGGTTTAGAAGCATTGGATTAGATTGTCACAATGGTCCTTTCTGCCCTTAAAATCTGTGAGTCTATTAGAGAAAGAGAGAGACATGGGAGCCAGTCAGAGAGAAGGGGGATGAAGAGGACAGCAACACAGAGGGAGAAGAGTCTGCTGCAGTGTGTACAAAAGAGGAGAAGAAATGGAAAAAGGAAGGAGGGTTTGGAAGTGGTAGGAATAGAAGAGGTGAAGCCCAATACCCTGGCTTCAACCTGATTCGGAATGGGGAGTGAGAGAGAAAGAGAGGGTGACTGCAGAGGCAGTGTCAGCTAGAGTGATCCAGGTCTCTGGAAGGGCCAGGAGCTGGAGAGAGTGATCAAAGTTGTAGCCTTTATGCCATAAAATTAATTAGGCTGTGAGGTGAGGTGGTTTTCTTAAAGAGTTCCCTGCACAATAATTTCTTTACCCAAAATGAAAATTAACTGCATGCATTCTTAATCAAAAGGAAATCAGAGGATGTAATAAGATTAATCATACTATAATACTGTGTTTGGTCTCTGCTAGTGCCAAAGATGTAGAGTAATTATCAGTCTTTTTATTTTCCAGGTTGACGACTATGAAGGTCTGAACTACTTATTCTGTCAGATAATGTGCTTAACTAGCTCTCAATGAAGTTGCATATCATGGTTCACTACCCTTGATTTCTTTCAGAACCTAAACTGACTGGCTTAGTGACTAGTTGTAGTGTATCTGTGCAGATCAGCAGCAGATAATTTAATCTGATCTTGTTTGATTTTATGGGTCTCCTAAAAACTTTGTTTCCACATACCTAGCAGCTTAACAGACAGACATATGATTTCAAGCTGCTAAACATCAAGGACTATTTTAGAAGGGGCAAGAATGCATGGTGAGGGAAAGAGGGGTGGAATTAATGCCCATGAAGAATTTCACTCTGGCTTATACTTCATTGCCTTTCATTTTCAGACATGAATACATTTAATATTATGCATTTCTGCATGTGTTTATATTGTACAAGAAAACCAACCAAACATGAGATGACTCAACTCTTCAATAAATAAAGTGCTTTCATATGTATATGGTTCTACAAACTCCAATGAAAGACAAAAGGAAAGTTCTTTACAGCTCTAAATAGGACTGAACAATAGGGACATTCTTTAAAAGTAACTCCTTATAGAAATAAAGGTGCACCTTTCAAACTGCTGAATCAATACAGTAGCTGCTTAATGGGTTAATGTAACCTGGATTTAACTTCAGTTTGAGCCTTTATGTTGCTGACAGGGCTTAAATGGGCAGGTAAATCACTGGTTCAAAATGTCATCTTTTTTTTCCTTATGAAATAAAATACAAAGGACTTGTCATTTGTTGATTTAGTAATTTCACTTCAACCATAGAGTTAATCAACATTTTTCTGCACTCTAATTTTATTGGGAAAAAATTGGTTTCTGTTGTGGAAGTGGATTGGCTGAAGATAAAAGGAAATGCAATAAGCTAATAAATCTATCCTGCATATAGCATCATTCTTGGGAGCCAGCCATTTTGAATTGTATATGAGGTATTAATTTAATGAGGCTCCGTTTTAATAAGGTTCCCTAAGAAGGAAAATACAGTAGCTTTAAATTAGCAAAAACGTCATTCCTGAGAGCCTGAGGAAGATGAAGTGTGTTTGCATTCTTATAAATGAGCTTTGGGTTAAAGTTTGAGCATCTTGATAGCTGAGCTCAGCATGGAGGCAGTTTGTAAGAAATCAGCATTTTCTTTGTCATCAGATAGTGCTGGATAACTTTTATGCCAAATTAGTGTGATCCTAACTCAAGAATTCCCCTTGTAATAGATTTTGGGGTGGGTTTTTTTGGGTGTCCCATCACAATAAGCACTCCCATTTATTAAACTAAACAATGGTGGGTGGCCATTGACTTCAATGGAATCATGATTTCACTTGGTTGTTATAGACATCATCTACTGGAGGAGGAGCTACATTGTCCACTGCGCAAATACACCCATTGATCACTTCTGTGGAGTTTGTATATAAATAAATACTAGTGGTGGGGTTTGACTTAGAAGGAGCCAAAATGCACTGGCAGCACTGTCCTTGGCACTAACTAGTGCTATCAGTTTCTCGCTTTTATGTGCTTAAAAAGTCAATACATTAATATAGAATAGTATAGTGGGCACCCCTAAAAGGTTTCCTTTTAACTTTTACAGTTAGGTATGGTGTTATTGGTATAAGCAGGTATTTTTTATACTTAGAATGAGAAACAGATCTAGTGCAGCTAATACCTTACCCAAAAGTAAAAATAAAATAAAAGGAAATGCTTTCAGTGCCCTCCAAGTACATGGATTGCAGTATTAAACATATGATAGCCCATATAAAAATAAATATAATAAAATCTGGTGAATAGTTAGACTCCACCAACGGTATTCATGGTTGTAATATCACATCTATGAAAATCGGAATTCATCCAGTCAGGAATAAGGGTCTGAGATGGTACCCTCTGAAGTCAATTGAAAATCTGCTATTAACTTCAGTGGGTATTAGCTCAAGTCCTAAAAGTTAAGATATCTTCACTGTCATACTACTAGGGGGTTGCTCAGGCACCATTATCTTTTCTATTTATAAGCTTTTGTGTGGTTCTCATTTAAGTGGTATTTGAGTGCCTCAAAAATTAATCAATTTTATCTTCACTGCACCCCTTCAAGGCAGGGAAGTTTTATTCCCATTTTGGGGAACTAAGGTAGCAAAAGTTTAAGTAACCTACGCAAGTCATGTGGGAAGTCATGTGGCAGATCAAGGAATAGGATTCAGACCTTATGAGTTCCAGTCTGATGCCTTCACCATGAGACCATATAAAGAAAGCTGTTTAACTGGGATTGTAATGTGAGCATTTTCAAAGGTGGAATAGCAAGTAAGCATCAATAGTTTCAAGGATTGTTCTGGGGTGCCAAAGTTTGGTGGTGGAGCAGGAAGCTGGGACTACTGGAAAGCTTATAAGGGTCCAGCAGCCAGTACTGGATTTACCATGGCGCCTGGCCCATGGTCCAAAGGGGCCTGGGCCCGGCCCGCTCTTCTCCGCCCCTCCCCCCCCCGTGGGGGCAGAAGCTTGATGCTGCTGGCTCCTGCTGCTGCAGGGCAGGCTCTGCCAGCAGCCAAGCTCCTCCCCCACCTCTTCCCCAGAGGGTGCTACGTTCCTTCCCCTCCCCCTCTCCCTGCCACCGATCAGCTGTTTGCCAGCAGGAGGGAGGGGGAAGAGCGGAGCCTCAGCATGCTCACCAGAAAGGAGGAGAAGAGGTGGGGGCAGGGCCTTGGGGAAGGGGCTGGAATCGGGGCATACCCCCTCCAAACCCCTGCCGTGAGCACCCCCCATGACCCCAGCCCACACCCACAGCCCTCTGCCCACCCTGACCCCTGCAACCCCCTCACACACACCAAGCCCCCTGCCCTGACCCCTGCACTCCCCACACACGTACCCTGCCCTGACTCCTGCATCCCCCCTTACACACACCCAGCCCCCTGGACCCCCCTCACACATACTCAGCCCCCTTCCCTGACCCCTGCACCCCCCTCACACATACCTAGCCCCCTGTCCTGACCCTTGCACCCCCCCTCACACATACCCAGCCCCCCCACCCCATGCCCTGACTCCTGAACCCCCCCACATCCCCACCCCCTATCCTGAGCACCAAACGGGAGCTCCTGCACCCCCCCCCATTCCACCTGCACCCCTCACACCAAACAGGAGCTGCCCCAGGTAAGAGCTCCACACCCTAACCTCCTGCCCCAGCCCTGAGCCCCCGCCCTCATCCTAGCTCCTGGCCAGACCCCACACACCAATGTTTTTTTACAATATTTGGAAAGATCATTAAGTGGTCTGTCGAGACCCTCTGCGATTTTCAAGTGGTCTGTGGAAAAATAAGTTAGACTACAAGAACAATCAAGGTACCTCACTTTATTTTCATTTACTTTCTATTACTTATAGGAGGAGGATGAAGAAAAAAAGAATGAAAAACAGTGGTGGGGGGAGATAAGAGAGAATGTTCTTTTTCTTGGCTGGGTCCCAAGGAGGGGCCCCAAAAATGAAGCTGAGCATAGGGCCAGGGGGGTGGGGGGGCCACTTACTCTAAATCCACCACTGGCTGTCACCTGGGCTGGGGATACTGTGTCAGCTGATCCCCACAGTCTCCAACCAGACATGGCCCTGCCCACTAGCTCCTCTCCACTCCCTAGCCCACCCAACACTTGCTTCTCCCCTCCCACCCCCACTTAAGGCTTAGCCCTCTCACTTTTTAAAAATGATTGCTTGCCCCTCCCCCCTCCTCAGGCTTTTCTGGTAGCCCTGTTGCCAGGTATCCAGTTTTAGACTGGAAACTCCAGTAGAAAACGGGACCTGAGTGTCTGGCTAGCAGTGCTGACTGGAAACTAAAAGTTCGGTTATAAGTGGTAAATAATGAATAGTGCACCTCCAGCCTGATTTTTCAGATCAATATTAATGTATGTAAAATCTGTTAAACTATTGAGATTTGCCAATGGTTTCATATATGGCTGTTGACCAAGTGATTACTCACAAACAGCTAATAATATGAGTCTGCAGATAATAGTGACATGAACTATCTCTGGTTTAATGCACAAAATAATTGTGAATCAATTTATGTATTATTTGGCCAAGTCTAGGTGTCTTAAAGTTTCTCTCTGATAAAAATGATATTTGAAAGTGTATTATATATTTTTTCAGATTTTTATGGAATATTTTTAGTTGCACCAATTTTGTTGTTTGGATGTCATTATTGATTTCTCAGATAGAATAATTGGAATTTGTAGATTTGGATTATCAGAAAAGTCAATAAGACATTTTGACATTGGATTATTATACTTTGTATAATATTGTTATGTCACATTTTTTCCAAGTAGAAGATTTTCAGCTGTCACAGCTAACATGCATGAACAAAGATCATTTTCATTTTTTACTTTATAAATACAGCAATATGGACTTCCCTTCCTGATTTTAACATTAAAGGGGAAACAACTGAAGGTACTTGAGAATGTTACTATAAAGTGTGTGTCTGTGTGTATTTTACATAAGAACAGCCATAAACTGGGTCAGATCTAGGGTCCATCTGGCCTAGCATCCTGTCTTCTGACAGTAGTCAGTGCCAGATGCTTCAGAAGAAATGGAACAATGGAATTTCAAGTGATTCATCCCCTGTCGTCCAGTACCAGCTTCTGTCAGTTGGAGATTGAGAGACATCCAGAGCATGGGTTTGCATCCCTGACCATCTTGGCTAATAGCCATTGATGGACATATGCTCCATGAACTTATCTAATTATTATGAATATTATAGCCAGGTGTTGTAAAACTGCCTATTATTAAGGTTGTCTAACACTTTCCATTATAAGACCCCATTTCAGTTACTTATATCTTTTCCACTTATCTTTAAATCACTTGGGCTGAAGCTTTTCTTGCCAGGTATCTGCCTCGGCCTGATTGACTTTGGAAAATTATAGCCAAAACAGTGTAGCCATTTCCAAGAACAAGGTTAAGGAAAAATACATTGTTTTGCCTAATATAAAATATTCTGGAGACCTTTTATTTGAAAAATATTTAGCACCTCTATCCTTTAGAGCAGGAGTTTAAAATTTGGCAACAGGGTAATCTTAGTATCAAAAGATAATCTTGTGGCATTCCTGTGAAAATCTGCTATTTGGCTAAATTATAAACCTGTGAAAAATTACAGTTCATATATGCTCAGTAGAGACTTAGATTTTTATCAGCTACATTCCCTCCAGAGTCCTTCCACCCTGAGCATGGTTCAGCCCAGGACTGAGCAGAACTTTCTCTGCAATGACAGCTCTGGGCTGCTGCAGGCCATACCAGATCCTGGCACAGGAACTGAGAGCAGGAACACTATCTCTCCTGTGCTTTCAGTGACACCCTGGCTGGGTCCAGGCAACATGGAGGAGGAAGGTGCCTGATCTGAATGCAGGGAGGACAAGGGTCAGATCTGCGGGAGAGGAGTAGATTGGGACAAGGAGCCTGGTGGAAAGGAGACTGGAAATGGCATCCCAGCATACTTAAGGCACAGACTGTCGCCTGCGCACCAGACACTGGACCCATCCTTGCTGCATCCCCGGGATCAGAAACAGGAGTGTTTAGGTCCAGTGCAACAGGCCCAGGGCGATGAACAGATGTTACCAGCTACAACCTCCTCATCTCCGGACAATAACGTGGCACTGGATCAGTCAGTTTATACCCCACAAGGCTATAACATGTTCAGAGACCTCAGGAGGCAGGTAATTGTGGTCTTGAGGATACTTACTGATGTGGTGTGGGATGCACAATACTAACTCCTCCGTATCCTACACTCGTGAGTACCAGAACACAGCAATCCCGATCAACAAGAGCTGTTGGAGCCCACAAAAGCCTTTGGCAGACAATGGCATCATTGGCATAGATGTAAAAATGGACAAATAGAGACAGTACCAGCTCCTGGCTACTGGATATGAACTATTTTATTTACATCCAGTACCAGGGTCCCTCATGGTGATGTTGGCCAATGAGAAAACAAATCAGGGTCACCAGAAGTTGACTTCCAAAGACAAGAAGATGAAGCATCTTATCATGGCAGCTGCAACTGTTCTTCCAGTGCAGGCTGCCTGAATCCTCAGGCCACGGGCAGAGATCCTCAAGAAAAAAGCTCATGGGTGGGGGGGGGGGGTCATCTACCTCTGAGTCACACCACACTGCTTCAGCACAAATCAGATAGCAGATTTGACTCCGTGCCTGCGGACAACATACCATTCATTCTACAGTCCTTCCTTTCCCCTCTTTTTGACAACTGTCTAGCTCGCTTCCAACAAGCCTGGTTGAGCATCATCTCAGAGTGTGAGGTATTGAAGATGGTCCAGAGAGTGTACATCATCCAGTTCCTCTCTCTACCCCTGCAACCAACCTCCCTCCCCATCTCTGTTCAAGGACTCTTCCCATGAGTGTCTGATTTGACAAGAAATTCAGTTCCTGGGCACTGTCGAGGATGTTTTCCCTCTGCAAAGGGGAACGGGGTTCCATTTGAGGTCCCATATTATCCCCAAGAATACAGGGGCTTTTAGCCAATACTAGATCTCAGAGGCCTGATCTTCTGTGTCAACAAGCTCAAGTTCAAGATGGTCTTCCTTGCATCCATCATCCCCTCCCTAGGCCAGAAAGACTGGCATGCAGCCCTCACATTATAGGCGGCGTACTTTCACATCATGATACACTCAGTGCACAAGTGCTTCCTGAGGTTTGTATTAGACAACAATCACTACTAATCACTACTAGAATCAGGTTTTCCTCTTTGGGCTCTCTTTGGTGCCCCGCTTATTTTAAAGTGCCTTGCGGTGGTGGTGGCCTACCTCAGAAGGACAGTCACCCAGATATTCCCATACTTGGATGAATGGCTGGTCAGGGACGCCTCAGAATCTCAGGTCCCTAGCCAATGTCATGCCCACTTTCCACTGGGCCTGCTGCTGAACAAGAAGAAATCCACATTAATGCCTGTGAGGAAGATAGAATTGATTGAGGCTGTACTTGATGCAGAAGTGGTGACTGCCTACCTACCACTCAACAGATTCCACCCCCTGACACAATTTAGTTCCTGCCTCTTACGGGCTTCTGGGTCTTATGCTTCTGGGTCAAGCTTCTGGGTCTTATGGCAGCATGTATATGTGTTTGTTACCTCACGTGCAAGACTCTGCTTCTGGTGACTTCAGTCTATCACCTGACAAAATACCACCTAGACAAGGTGGTGCATCTCCCTCCAGTAGTTCTCCAGTCACTAGATTGATGAAAGGACCCTGCAACATTCACAAGGGGGTTCCATACAACCCCAGTTCACAAGGAGGTTCCATACTGCTCCAGTTCATGGATAAGGGGCTAACATAGAGGGATCTCATGGTGCAGATTTGTGGTTACTGACAGAGAGAGCCTTACACCTCAGTAAGGCCTTCCTTCCAGACATTTATGGCTGGACAATCATGGCAATGTCACACAATATGGCAGAAGTCTGCTACCTAAACAGGCAGGGGGGGGCCAGGGTGTAGTCCTTGTGTCAGGAGGCCGTATGCCTATGGGAATTTACCATACAACACAACATTATTCTATTAGTGGTCTGCCTCCTGGGGGTGGACAAGGTGAAGGCAGACAGCCTGAGTAGTCAGCAATCATGAGCGGTTGATGCACCAGCAGGTCCTCCAGGACATCTTCCAACGATGAGGGATTCTGTACTTTGACTTTTTTGCGACAGTGGAGAACAAGAAGTCTCACCACTTCTGTTTGTCAGAGAAGGTCACAGTCTGGGTTCTCTTTCAGAAGCATTTCTCCTTTGTGGACAGATGGGCTATTCTATGTGTTCCCTCCCATTCCTCTGCTTCGGCGCTACAGAAAATCAGGCAGGAGAAAGCCAAAATAATCCTCATTGCCCCCAGCAGAGCCAAGGCAAACATGGTTCAGAGAGTCCCATGATCTCTCTTTAGCACCGCCAATCAATTTATCCTTGATCCCCAACTTTCTAGTTCAGAACAGGCTCAGCCTTGCACCTGAGCCTGAGCTCCCTCCACTTGGCAGCATGGATGCTCACTGGCCGACACCAGCGGAGAGGGCTTATTCATGAGACATCTGTCAGATTCTTGTTAGTAACAGGAAAGACTCCACTAGATCTACTGCCTCTCTAAACAGACAAGGTTCACAAGGTGGGCAAAACAGCACAGGATATCCCCTTCGGTACCTGTTGCACCTGAAGCATTTCAGCCTCTCACTGAGAGTCCATCAGGTGGCCATTTCAGTGATTCACCCACTGATTGACCAAGACCAAGTCTTCTCCCAGCTCATGGCAAAGAGGTTCCTGAAGGGTATATTGAGTCTATACATGCTTGTCAGGGATCTGGCTCTAATGTAGGACCTTAGCCTGGTTCTCTCAAAACTGGCGACTGCTCCTTTTGAACCTATAGCTACATGGTCACGGCCCTATCTGTCCATGAAAGAGGCTTTTATCTGGGCAATCACATCTGGCCGAAGAGTTGGGGAGCTACAGGCTCTGATGGTAGAGCCATCTTACATAGTCATCCACAAGCACCAAATATCCATTGGATCTCAACCCAAATTACTTCTTCAGGTGGTGTCAAAATTCCACATCAATGAGGCCATCCACCTGCCTCTGTTCTTCCCCAACCCTTACTGTGGGAGAGTGAAGTAAAGGCTCCAGATGCTGGATGTGCACAGAGCTATATAGTTCTACCTGGACAGGACAAAACCCTTCCAGAAATCTTTCAGGCTATTTCTGGCTTACATGGAGAGAATCAATGGACAAGCTATATCTACACACAGGACATTGAACTGGATTGCCCAATGTATCAGGACATGCTACCAGTTAGAGGGCTGTCAGCCACCTAGAAGAATATGATCCCACTCCATCAGGACATAATCCACCTCTGTGGCCCCTCTGGCAAACCTGTCAATCTGGGATATTTGCTGAGCACCAACCTGGTCGTCTGCACACACATTCATGAAGCACTACACATTGGTGCAAGTGACCAGGGATGATGCACGATTTGAAAGATCCGTGTTACAGACCATATTTACAGAGACTCCTCATACTCGGACCCAAGGAGGGAGTCACCAACTGTGGAGTATGTATACAGACTAGTACTTGAAGAAGAAGAGGTCACTGTACAGTGTAGTCCGTATAGTGTAGTACTGAGATGTGTAGTCTGTATACATATTCTGTGACCTACTCCCCATCTTCACTACTTCAGAGTCCTGATGCCCTGGGCTCTTGTTGGAGGTGAAGGAAATGGGTATGGCAGGGTGGCTCTGCCCTTTATACCCTCGCAAAGTGCATGAGAAGAGGGTAGGGCTTGACATGCACTCACCAACTGGAATATGTATATGGACTACACATCTCAAAGAACATCAGTTACTGTACAGGTAAAATAAGCTCTTTTTCCTTTGTGATGTTAGTCAAGTCACTTAAAGCAAACTTTTCATATGGTAAGTGTTCACTAATTGTGCGAGTTTCAATTTCTGGGTGCCTAACTTGAGACTCTAGGGCTTGATTTGCAGAGGTGCTAAGCACTCACAATTGCACCTGAAGTTAATGGGAGCTCTGCTTGAATATATGAAATGCTATATAATGCTAAGTTTCCTGAAAAATCAGTTCTAGGTGTTTCAAATTGAGCACCCCAATTAGTAAATACTTTTGAGCTTAATTTTTCAGTGCCTCAGTTCCCCAACTGTAAAATGGGGAAAATACCCTTATCTCATAAGGGTGATGTGAAAATAAATGCATTAATATTTGTATAGCATTCACATATGATAGTGATGAGCACCATAGGAAAACCCAGGAGGAAATTAATAATTTTGTGTTCAGAGCAGAGTAAATAAGGCATGGAGCCACAACTGAACAACTACGAGAAAACAATATTGAATAGAACTTTGTCCGTTTTGTGCACTGAATGAGGCATGGGTCCTGTGGAAAATAGTGTGTTCATGTAATTGAAGACAGTACCATACATACATACAAGGGGGCTACATTAAGGTTACACAGGCAACCTTAATTCTGGCATTTTAAAATAATGTTAATTTAACATTTTTTGTATGTAATAAAATAAACATGTTCAGGAGACTATGTAGGATACAGGTACAAATTAGTATTGTATACTTAAAGGAAAAAAATATCTGTGTTTTACTGACAGTTGGCCTTTAATCATAGTGAAATATATTAAATCTGGGTGACAGGAAGGGGGATCAGTTTCCCAATAGCTTTGTAATCAGCAAATTGTAATTGTGATTGTTATGTGAGGTCGAATGTATGATGACAGATTTGGTGAAAAGATAAAATCTGCAATTTAAATTTCAATGTTATATCTTAAACAAATAGTTTTATAGCAGCCTTTCTTCTGTCATTTCACTTATAATTATAATTAGAATTTTTGATCAATTTCATTATTTTGATAAAACACAACTTCCTTAAGTGAACTTTATCTATACACTTAAAGGTCAAGCAATTTATAGATTTCTTTTTTATTATAAGAACTAAATTTGTAAACATTTACTTCTAGCTATTATAAGGTCATTGAAGCAGAAAAGCAATCAAAGTAAATAACATAAATTGGTTTAAAAGACAGCTAGACATTTTTACGAAGAGAGAGAGCATCGAAGGATACAGTGACAGGGATGTGGGGTTCAAATAAACTTAAAGGGGACAAGCTTGTTGGTACAAATGGCCTTTTCCTGTCCAGAAGTTTCTTGTGCCCTTATGAGATAAAATAGTTTAAAGGGTAATAAAGCGTTGTCAAAATATTTGACATGTCCTGTAGCTAGTTATTTTGAGCCAATAAAGTATCTTAATTGACCTAAATGACAACAGTTCAGGTATAAATATATGGAATTTATGGCCTGAGAAAGCAAAATACCATGCATCAGCGCTGTTTACAAAGTGATAGTTGTCAGATTCCATGTAGGGGTTTTATTTGATGGGAACTGGTTAGCAAATTTGTGCTTTATAACGTGCAAAACTGAATGAAATTTAAGAATTAAATTTCATGATTTTGGTTAGGAACTGGAGGCGGAGTTCCAGAATAACAAAGAGTCACCCTGTTGCAAATTCACAACTCCTATAATTTGCAAACAGTTTTTGCATTATTTGCATTGTAAAAATTTAAGCTTCCAAAATCCCTAAGTAGAATATGCAGGTGCATGCAAGGAATAAAACATTTTAAATTGCAGATTCTATAGCTAGAAGATTAGGGGTGTGTGAATGTTTATTCCATAGACTGGCACTAATATGTTTGATGTTAGTTTAGGAAAAGTGAAATCTTTTTAAAACATTGTTACATGAATGTTTTGCAAACATTTCCTCAAAAACTTTGGAAAGTGTGACACTTTATAAATCTCTCTCTGTGTGTATCCTCTTATTTGCAGTACAAATAATAATCCTCATCCTGAATATCCTATATAGACAATGGGAATCTTGACTGGTTAAGGAGTTCAGCATTGAGGCCAACATGAAAATCAAAGTTATATTTGAAGGGCTAAATATAACCCTCATTAAACTCATAGAGTTTAATGCCAGAAGGGACCACTGGATCATCTAGTCTGACCTCCTGTATATCACCAGCACCCCCACACTAAACCCAGGAATGGAAATGAGACCCATAGAAGACTAGACTGTTGTGTGTCACAGGCAGAGAACAGAAGGGACCAAGGTGCACCAGTGCAATGGCAGAGAAATGATTAAATGAGATATACCCAGATAATAAGTCAATGGAAGTTGGTTTGACTTTAAACAGAACTTCCTACCTGAAATTACAGCTAATGCAGATTTTTGGGCCACTGTTAGGGAGACAAGTGTGTACCCTTAATCTAAATCCTGATGTAAATCTAGTCAATTCACATATTGTTGGGGGCACGGACCTTCTTTATCATTCTGTATTTCTTTGCAAAGCCTCATGGACAGCTACAGTGCTGCAGGAACAATAAATAATTTATTATGTGCTACTGCCATCTTTAAACATTGTCAAATTAGAAATAAAATAAATAGAAAAATCAGTAGTTCAGATTCCTCAGAAAGAATTAACCAAATGAGTAATCACCTAATGATTTATTTTAAATACGAAGGTACATTTGAATAAAGTAGTCCAGGGGTCAGCAACCTCTGGCACGCGGCTCGCCAGGGTAAGCACCCTGGCGGGCCGGACCAGTTTGTTTACCTGCTGCCTCCGCAGGTTCGGCCAATCGCGGCTCCCAGTGGCCGCGGTTCGCTGCTCCAGGCCAATGGGGGCGGCGGGAAGTGGCGCGGGCTGAGGGATGTGCTGGCCGTGGCTTCCTGCTGCCCTCATTAGCCCGGAGGGGCGAACCGCGGCCAGTGGGAGCCGTGATCAGCCGAACCTGCGAAGGCAGCAGGTAAACAAACTGGTCCGGCGCACCAGGGTGCTTACCCTGGCGAGCTGCGTGCCAGAGGTTGCCGACCCCTGAAGTAGTCTTTGAGTGGAAGAAAGAAAAATAATCTAATGTTGCATAACAAAGCTTCAAAGTTGGATTGTCATTTTTTTCTGGTGGTGAAGTGCTCACATTATCTTTTTAATGCTGAAATCTGTTCAAGTCAGTAAAATTTCTTTAATGAACTTGAGGGCAAGTCTTCAAGGAAACTTGCAATTGAACCTGGGGAAAGGCCAATGTCTTTGAACTATGGAGAAGAACTTTATCCTAGATTAGCTTGATCATTTAGTTTACCCTGTTTTGTAATCTAGTAACAAAGATCTCAACTTCAAGAGTACCCCTATACTGTAGTGAAAGACCAGGCTAAATCTAATATGTTGTTATATACAAGTTCATCACTTCCCTTAGCTATGGTCATTTAAAAGTTGGAGGGCTGCTAGCACAGTAGTTCATTTTGCATTGTGATCATATATGTCTTTATCCTTCCATAAGGCCAGTCAGGGAATCGTTGAATATTATATTTTCTTTAGATTTGTTACTGCTTTGTAATTTGAAAACAAAACTTCATTTTTGTTTTCATTTTATCTTACTTTTCACTTTACTTCCATCCAGTTCAACCTTTCATCACCCAAATGTGGAACAATGTGTCTTCAAATGTTCAAGAAATAACAAAATCTGGAACAAATTATGAAATTATGGAGCTGGCAAATGCAGAAATGTATGGAAATAAGCACATGAATGGACAGGCTCTGATGCACATGAAGTCTGTTATGAAGGACACATTATTTTTAGTTTGAACTTCTGCTTTTAAATTTCACTGTAATATGATATAACGTTTGTTTTGTTTAGTACTTGAAGAACTGTTGGTGTTAACCGTATTCTTTTCTACAGAAATCCCTTTGAATTTTAGAATTCGTACTCTTTCCAGGTTTCAATAAGAAAAACATGGAAGAGATTCTAATAGAAAAACAACACTCAGTTTTGCAGCTGACAATCACAATGCCTTTAGTGCTGCTTTTATTTTATTAAGTGGAACAGGTCAATTTAATAGAAGAGCTGGATATATTCCTTCCCTGGTGAAAATAAAATAAAGAACTAGTAGAATTTGAGTGATCCATCACGTCTCTTTTTTTTAAACATTTTGTGTAGTGTCATTTAAGATCCATGTCATTTGTATATTCATTTAGGAAAAGAAGAAATGTTGCTACTTAAATGGGAATGGAGAATATGCTTTATTTAAAAAAAAAAACAAAAAACTAGAATATGGTCTTCTTTGCAGATATACAAATTTAATTTTGTTTTTTTATTTCATGTATCATTTTGATTTTACTCTTCTCCATTTACATGCCTACTATTCCTCATTTATCTACAATGACAATTAAGGTAAAAGATACTATAGCATATAGGAAAAATCAGGTGAAAAAAGATGGTTCATAGAAAAACTGAACTTTTAAACAGAGAGCTGTGGCAATGGAGAAAAATGGTGTAAAAATATGGTTCACTGAATGAAAATGATTGAAAAACATTTACTTCCACATAAGTCTTCATTCAACTTTTATAAGAAAAGTTACTATATTTTCTTAAATTATAGTTTGAACAAATTCTGTTCTTTTGGGGTGAAATCCTGGCGTCATTAATGTCAATGGGAATTTTGCCATTGATTTTAGTGGAGCCAAGATTTCTTCCTTGGTTTGTAGGTAATAGACTGAAATGTTTTTTTATGCTACTCTTTTCTTACATTTCATATGAATTCATAATCTTTATAAAGCAAAAGTAAAACTGGATTTTTTCTGAAAAATTAGCATAGTGGCTACTCTGTGCAGATACTGTATAGCTGAAGCCAGATACCATACAAAAAGTTAGTTGAGCTAATGGGCTGGTTCCAACAGAGCATACGTTTTGAATCTGGGGTTGCTTAGTTATTGAGGGTATAGGATTCTGAATGCTTTTATCCTTTTATTGGTGAATGCACTAAAGTGCATGCAGACAGAGAATGTTAAAGTGGCAGTCAGATAAACTTGTTAAAGCAGTGGGAGTTTTTCCTTTCTTTCTACGTGACTTTATCATCACTGTGGAGTTAAAAGGCAATTAGCCCTTCAGCTCTTTTCAGGCCAGTTTATTGGCATTTTACACACAACTGTTGAATAGACAGTGCCATATTAAAAATTCCAGCAAAGCTAGCCTGGGGATAACAGACTCTAAATTTCAGGTTAATTTAAGTTTCCTTAAGAGGAACTGTTGCCAAAAAGCTCAAGTAAAATAATTTAAATACAGTACCTGTGCTCCTTATACTCATAGTTGATGGAAAATTGTAGTAGTCTTGCTACATGCTGTGTTACATTTCCAGGGAAATATTTTTATAAAGAGTGTTTGATGAAAAGTTTATTCCTTTACTAATAACAGGGTACCCACTGTGTTACTTAAGGCAGTGAGCGTAGTGGGCAGAACTAGACATTTTCTTCATAGTAACAATGATCATACTTTACATTGCTGTAGTTTTCATCTGAGGTTCTCAGAGCACGTTAAAACATAGGTTACTTGAACCTTTCAATATCCTGGTGAGGTAGGTATTGTTATATCCATATTACAAAACTGAAGCAGAGAGTTTGAAAAAAACACCCTGAACTCAAAATTTGTCCCAAAATTAAGATTTTGTGTTGATTTTTGTTTATAAGAAGGCAAATGGAAATATTTCCAGGTTTATTTTTAATTTCAACATTAACAGTTGTTTTTAAACAAATAAACATTCCCTTTGAAGTATTTACAGCCCCAGTTCTTGAGAACCTAAAAGTGAAACTAGCTCCATTGTTACTCATAAACCAAGAAAAGAGAGAGAAATAAGTAGTGAGAAGAAGTACAAGTAGAAATAGTGAGAAATAAATTGGAGTTTTACAACTATTTCAGGTTTAATAATCTCATGCTCCCAATGAAGTATACAACAGAACTCCCATTTTCTTCAATGGAAGCGTCATTGGGCCACTAAATATATATTAGCTACTTATGTGAACAAATGCATTTGATTAAAACTTTGAAGCTGATTCTGATCTCATTGACACTAATGTAAACAAGGAGGAACTCCACTGAGGTCAATGGACTATCATCAGCAAAAAACAGATGCAAGGGAGGACAGAAATAGGCCCATTATTTTTAAACGACTATCTATTTAAGTAACTTGCCTGAGGTCATATAGGCCTAAACCAATGTCCATTTAAGTCAATGGAAAGACTCACATTGGCTTCAGTAGCCTTTGGTGCAGACCATAGTGAGTCAGCAGGAGAGTCTTTGGGTTCAGAGGTCTTATCCCCCACTTTTGTTAGATTAGCCTCTCAGGATAGATTCCCAAGTTTACACATAGAGAATAAATAAGGCTTAATGTTTAGTTTATCTTAACAATAAGCAAAGTAAACAAAAACAACATTGTTACCCAGTTTCAAACTAGTAGTCTCTTCTTTCAGTTAGCCGTGCTACAATTGGAAGTGAGTGCCATAAGTACAGTATTAATGGGACTTTATCTAAAGTGGTAGATATCTGTGCTGCAACACTGCATGTTAAGGGCTCATACCCTGCTGTTGATACATGATGGGGCATTGTTACAGTTGCAAATAATAGAATTATTTTTTGACTTTTTAAAAAAAAATACTTTGCAAACTACATGCCAGAAAATTTAAATAAATATTTAGGGAGCAAATCAAGCACATGGAAGTTAGGAAATGCCTGATTTAAGCTTGCTTGTGCAACCTTTATTCTTTCACCCTGTACATATGCAATGTGATAGTCTTCAATTACATGATCTCTTACTATTTTTTTCCACTGTGCCCTTTTGTGTTTCAGTGCACAGCATGAATGGTGCTAAGGGAATGAGTCAGAATTGCATAGTGAATAAGATAGAGGAGAGAGAGGATGGTCTTGAGTTTAAGGCAGGGGAATGCCAAGCATGAGAATTTGTTCTATCCACGTCTCTGCCCTGGATTTCTCATGTGACGATTAGCAAGTCACTTAAGCCAAAACGTTTGCATTGTGCGACCCTTATTTTCTCAGTGCCCAACTTGAGACGCCTGAGCCTGATTTTCAGAAGTCCTGAACTCTGAGGACTGAACATCAAGTCAACGGAAAATGTGGATGTTTAACCATTCTGACAGTAAGAGAGTGTGGCTTGGACGAATGAGCACAGTGTTGCAAGTCAGAAAGTCTTGAATTCTCATCCTCTCTCTCCTAATGATTCATTGTGTGACCTTGGGCAAATCACTTCGCCATTTTATCTAAGTTTCCCCACCTATAAAATGAAGATAATATTTACACACCTTTCTCACCATGACGTTTTCAGGATAAATCAGTCATTCTGTCTATACTGCTTTGAACATATGAAGTGCTATAAAAATGTGGTGTACTCTGAAAAATCAAACCAGAGACATCTCAAGTTGGGGGCCAATCACTGAGGAACCCCAAATTTGTGGACACTTTTGCATATTTTGGTCTTATTGCCCTGTATCTTTATTTCCCAACTGTGAAATGAGGATAAACGTATTCTCCATGTTAAAGGGGAAATATTCAGGTCAGTTCATTTACGGTCATGAGGTGCTCAGATATTGTGATGATGAACAGCACTGAAAAGTCTGTGAAGCAATTCATAATAAATAAAGGCTGGATTTGGATGGTGTGCAGATAATAAAGTATAGGGACACACATTAAAAGGATAGGTTAATAAGAAATATTTTATAGATCGAACAGATGCCCTATTCCCTTAGCATTGTCCAGTCTGTGCACTGAATGAGGCACGGATCCTGTGTAGATAATAGCATGTTATCATGTAGTTAAGGACTATCATAATGCATATACCCAAGGGAGCAGAATTAAGGTTGCACGGGCAAGCTTAAACCCGGCATTGCATAAATTTCAAATGCTTGACTTTGCAACCTAAATATTTTTCTTTTAACAAGCTTTTAATGTATGTGATACTGGGGCTATTTCTCCACTTGGAGCTAGGGTGTGATTCCCAGCTCACATAGACATATTCGTGCTACCTTTCATTGAGATAGCATGCTAAAAATCATAGTGTAGCCACAGTAGCATGGACAGCAGTGAGCGGCGGCACAGGCCAGCTGCCTCAAGTACATACCCAAGGGGTTCAAGGAGGTTTGTACGTGGAGTAGCTAGCTTGAGTTGCCACTGCCCATGCTACTATGACTACACCAATATTTTCAGCATGCTAGCTCAATGAGAGTGAGTGCAAGTATGCCTGTGTGAGCTAAGAATTACACCTGTAGGTCCAAGTATAGACGTACCCTGGATCTCCTGGATGGTAAAAAAGGTGTTTAAACATGTTTGGAAAAAATAGCTCTATTTTGTGTGTTCAAAACATGCAGTTTAACTGAAAAATGTAGTTTGAATTTATTACAGTTAATGTTTAAGGCATTATTGTATTAGGAGTAAATAAGCATAGCCTTCACAAAGAGACAACAAATCCTTTCTTGGAAGTTTAGCCCCCCTTTCTTACTTTCTATTAGAAAGTAAACTGCAAAAAGTACTACAGATAACTGCAGCTTTTATTTCCAACCTGACCTTCTATGTTCTGAAAGTAATTTGCCATACTGCTTCTCAGAGTCTGCTCAAGGACTTCCTCTAGCAGAATAATGTGGTTCTTATTAAGTACATCCTATAAGACCCTGGAGGATTGCATGCAAAGGAAATAAGACGTAGACACAAATGAATTTCCATTCTCCAGTCAGATATATGATATTGATTACCATGATGTATATGGAGGTTATTGTTAAGAAGACAAAGAAAGAGAATTAAAGCAAATGTCTGACAAATTGGCTGTCTTTATATGCAAACATGACAAGTGGTCTATATGGCTAACCAGAAAGAGGAGATGCAGGCTTCAGGCCAAATAATGATACAGTCAACAAATTTGTTTGAATCACATGCTCTCATGTAACTTCTCTTTTAAATAAGGCCTCATTTTAAATTACATCATCAGGAAGGACTTAAAAGTTTTACATGAAAAAATGATTGCTTTTCTTTACTCCAAGTGATGCTTCACTTATATGAATTTTATTTCTTTACCATAGTACCAAGATGTTCTGTTAAAGTGGCACTTCTGGAGGAGTTTTTTTCCCCCTTAGCTCTTTCGTTAATGAAATACACTAGATATAACCTATTACCCTGCAAGATCAACTATTTTAATTTTAAGTTTGTGTTTCCTACTGTAATTCTGTTGATGCTGAGGGATATGTCTTTTCTGTATGACTAAGTATTTTCTCATTAAATGGCAATGAAAGCTGATTGAGTAGAGGAATAGACCATAATAACATTAATGTAATGTTTCTTATAATTTGAGTTGTAGAAATTTTGGTTCTACTGTATCATGCGTAATGTAACTGAGTGTAGATTTCAGAGCCTTAGAATTCATTTGGTAGATGAGGACGACTTACACTAAACTGAAATTGCACAAGTGTAAAAAAGTTAACAGACTTTTATGCACAATCATTACATTTTATTCTTCAGAAATATGTAGAAGCTTTGTTAATCAGGAGTTCTAATATGACTTTCCTATTAAACTGTTCTAAACCATGAAATCTGATATTTTCACCATGACTAATCCATGAAATTTGTCAACTTTGTCCATGATTTACACAAGCTCTATTTATAAGGAGAACTTATTTTAGTCCTAAGGCATGGAACATTATTTCTCAGCATGCTTTTAGTATCTTTTTACTAATATGTATAAACAAAGTGTGCACATTCAATATATTATTTCAAGATCAGGAAGTAAAACATGACCAGCACTCAGTAGATTCCTCATAGCTAAGTATATGAGTCTTAAGCCATTAAGAAGAAAATAACCTATCATATGAAAGTTGGTAAGAATGGCTGTGATCATAAAGTTTACCTAAAATAATTGGATAACTTGCTTGCAGATTAAAAACATGTGTGATACTTGTATGTCTTTATGTTTTAGGCTACATACAGAATTAATTGCTGTCAGTGTAAAGCAGACCAAACAAAAATAGATTTTCATCATCTCTTTGTTTAGAAAAAAATTGAATGACAGTGAGCATAATTCTGTTTTGCATTTTGAGGGAGGAGGTGGCTATAGAGCATTCACATACTGTAGCACAATACTATATATGGGAAAAATGAGAATCCTTTATGTAAATGTAATAACGTGCAAGTAATACCATCAAAAGGGAAAAAGGGGAAAAAATCTCTTGCCTCTAGAATGTTAGTCCATTCCAGCTGTCCTCCATCACTTGGTAGGGAAAAGGGTTGGGAAAAGGCCAAAAAGCAAACATTCACAGAACATCCAATTTTTAGCAGAGTATAATGTCTTAATCAGCTTTTACAGAATTGCTTTGAACCGTACATGCTATAAATGTACAATACATTCACATATTTAAGTAGTCACACTCCCTGTAATGATGAAAACAAGATGGCTACTTATTTATGCAACTACTCAGTACTGTAGGTGACAGGAAAGCCATATTGACTAGTAGGGGGAGCAAGAGACTAAGCACTTGACTTTTATTCCTGGCTCTGCCAGAGTTCCAACCCTCTAAACCTCCAATTTACATAGATAACCTATGCCTTTGCACTGGGACTTGGTTCTTCTCTACGTGGCTCCTGCCCCCTTTTAGCATGGCTCATGTTGGATTCATTTACCATGGGAACTACTTAAGGGTGGTTTCCAAACTGTGGAGAAGAAAATTGGGTAAATTAATGCTAACAAGGATTAAACAGAACCATCTCTGTAGCTCTTCCACCAACCCTCTCATCTTGCAAAAAGAACAGGAGTACTTGTGGCACCTTAGAGACTAACAAATTTATTTATTTATTCTTGAAATCTTGCATCCTGCCGTGTTCCAGACAACCAGAGACGGGGTGGATGATGATGCAGAAGTGTCTGTGGCCTGTGCTGGGATCCCTGGGATCCTTCTGCCTATGAAGGAAATGATAATTTTTCCAAACTTACTTAAGTACCTATTACTTGAGAACTAGAGACATTTATTTCAAGTTGTAAAATACTTTAATATAGCTACTTTTGAGTTATTTGTGAGTGGGGGTAGCCATTTGTAAGCAGAATTTTCTCACTTACCTAGTTCAAAATCATCTAAATGGATTTTCTTCAAGCTTTTCCCAAAAATATTACATTTGGCATGAGACAAAGCATGAGGAATCTCAGCCCCCAAATGGAACATTCTGAGAATGTTCTGAGTGAGTAAAAATAGGAGTTTGTAAGAAAAGTAAAATTTCATAGAATCATAGAGAAGTTGGGAATAGAAAAGATCTGTCTATTGATCTTCTGTTTTCATATAACACCTTCTAGTGTGGTATCTAAGAGCTGTAAAATTATCCAGTTCATCTTTCTGCAAATGCAAAACTGTTTCCTGCAGTACCTTTAAATGTTCATTGCCATGAATACTATAGCACCAAATACATGAATAATCAGTAAAAGTTATATAGACACTCTGTTACTGATTCATCCAGATAACTCAGTCATTTTGAGCTAATATTTGCATATATATTCAAATTAATATACAGGGAATTGTCCAGCAAAAGACTGAAGACGTGCTTCTACAGCAGCCAAAGTATCACAAATGTGTTTGGCTTTATCCCTTTGATGCAGCAGTTTCAGAATATAGTCATATGTATCCCACATTGAGATTCTTCTTCTTTGTTCCTATCTTAAAAATGTAATGCCGTGTTATCCATATAAAACATAATCTTCCAAAATGTATATTGGTTTTAGAGAAATCACCCATAAGTTCTACATCAGTTTCTTTTTCCAAAGCATACATCTATCAGCTAAAAGTGCCCTTGTTTTGCCTGTATTATGTCACTCACGTCTGGAAAGAACTGAATCCTGCTGTTTTAGAAGCTGATCTCCTGCTGCTATTTGGCTATTTGTAGGATTCTGTCCCAATTCCCCTAATCCAATATTTTTCAATAGCACCATATTTGGACTCGTGCAAATTCTTTTTCTTCCATGTGAGGTTCTCTAAGCTGGGACAACATATATTAATATCAGAGTTTTAATGTTCTTTTTCAAAACAGTTGAGTCTCCTCAACTCCCCTGGGTAGAATATATATATCTATATTCTCCTTTGATCTGTTGTCCAGAAGTTTTATTGTACTTTAATATTATATAAATCACCTACAGTGCACTATTTCCTGCTGCAGTCAGGTTTGCCATCTTCTTAAGTTGTTTTTTCCTGTTATAACTCTCTATTCTGAGTTCACTGATCCTGGTTCCTATTATGTCAAAGGTTAACTGATATCCGTCCAACCTGTCTGTACGCAGCCTTCATTAGTTCTTTCACTGTGGTCAGCCTCTTCTAAGGTGAGAATACAAAGGAAGATGGTGTGTCTGATATAGCTGATGCATACCCAAAGATGTTTCTGTAAGGAAATCAGTTTTAGCCATCTTTGCTTTACTTTTTGGCATATGGCAAAGACTTACAGCTACCTTGAATTTGCCAGTAGTTGGTTTCTATAAAAGTATAAATTGATCCCCATACGTAGCAAAATGTAGACAGAGCAAACTTAGGGACAGATTGCATAGTGCTTTGCTCTACAATTAACTCTATTGAATTCAGAGAGACTACTTGTGGTGTAAGGTACTATTCCATGAGTAAGGGAATCACAGTCTGGCCGTTATGAGCTAGAGCACACAGGCATATATGCCTGCTCACTTTTGTCAGTTGGCCTTTCTCTGTTGAGAGACAGTTTTGACCAAAATTACATAAGAATTAGTTTACTGAAAAGTTAAAAATGGTTGATTTATGATTATGATGATGATCATTTTACCATACCACAAAAATGAAAATTTCCTCATCAAGAGGTACTGTATGTGCCTTAAATGTAATTTTTTAAAAATGTATAATGCTGTGTGTTTAACTTTACCTGTGTGTACTTCTCAAAAAAAGGTTAAAAATGGTATTAAAGAAATGACACACACTGAATAATTTAGTAGTATGTATTTCAGTTGTACCAAATATGGTACATTTGCAAGGCTCACTTTTAAACTGTACCAAGTTTTCTTGCTTTCACTGTGATTGCCTCTAATCCACAACTCCTTGCCGTTGCTGACTCACTACCGTCAGAAGCCACTCCAACCATTGTCTGGCTATACCAAAAGAGGGACCGCAACTTTATTATTAGATGTCTGGGACTACCCGGCAGATAAAAGTGTACCGTGCAGGTAACCCCAATGTTTACTCCATAATTACCCGGGGGGCTTTTATCAGCTCCCCGTTTTTCCATCCAGGTCCCTCCAGCAAATCCATTGCTGGGATCTTACCATCCACCTCCCACCTTCATAGGAGAGTTAAGGTGGGCGCTAATAATGGGGGTTGACTCCCTGCCAAGGAGTCCCCAACACCGCCTATTCGCTCCTTTACCAAACACCTCTTTTAAGTCCTTTTCCAAGCCATTTATCCGGTCACTGGTTGCCTTTCCTATGAAGTACCTGCACTGGACATCCGCCCTATACTTAAATAATGAGTTGCGACATATTGCCTACCGCCCTTCATGCCATGCATGAACAGAGCCCACCTGAACCCGCTGTGGGGAAGGCAAAAAAAAACCCAATTCCACCTAGGTCAATATGGTAGCAAGGGAAAAATTCCTTCCCAGCCCCCCTCAACAAAGGGGCGGCTAGCATAATGCCCACAGCAGGTCTAGACCAAACCTGGTATTTTACCACCTAAAGGGGAGGGAGGGTGGGTGCCGCCTCAGCCTGCTCCATGCAAAAGGGAGGGTTAAGGTACAGGGCTGCCCCTTTTAAGCCCCTCATTCCCAGGGGATGAGTCAGCAACCACATTGACCCTTTTGCAGCATTTTTTTATCTCCTCCCCCCCCAAGCCATAAAGCACAGTTCCCTTCATTCAGCTAGCCAGCCAAATCCCCACCCCCCCTTAAAGGTGCAGGGTGGTCATTAGCTGATGTGAAACACCATCTCCTGAAATGCCAACTCAGCATTGGGGGTGGGGATGAGAACAGACTGGTAGTACCAACAGCTACTGCACTGAGAGACTATTTAAACTACTAAGAGGTTTTACTGATGGTGATGGGATACAGAAGATAGAAGAAAGAAGACAAAAAGGGAAAGAAAAAGGCATGAGAGTATATCTGGAAAAGAGAGAAGAGAAAGAAATGCAGAGCAGACTAAAGGAAAACAGTAGGGAGAAGAGAGTATGAGAAGAGAGGAAATTGGGACAGATTAGAAGGAAGGGAAATATGGAATCCCCCCTACATAGTTTGGCCCCAGGCAATTACAGTTGGCAGGTACTATATGTAAGATTTGACCATAAATAATATGTTAATATTTCTAATTATGGAAGATACATAAAGGAATGGAATAATCATCAAGAGATTTATTTTACAAAATATAAAGTATAAAGATTTGTAAGTGCTTCTTCCATAATATTCATTTGATAAGTTTTGCAGATCTACTGTTCTTTTCCACTTGTACTTTAAAATTAATTTAAAGACTTGTTGTTATGCTTCAAATTGTGAAATCTTCTAAGGTCAATGAGTGAAGTAATTGACCTGCCTCCTGTAAGATAAAAATATGCAAGATAAATTACATAATTAGTTTTAATTACATAATTACAGTGTTTAATGTGTGGGGGTCAAAGGTTACTATTACATTTAGAAGTTATGGCAAAGAACACAAAAATAAGCAACATAGTTTAATTCTGTGTTTCTTTAAGGTTTTCTAAAAGGGGTTCAGTATGAGCTATCCTTGACCTAGAACATTGGATGATTATGGCAAATAATATATTGCTGTTATGCCTTGTAGAATCATAGAGACACCTTTGTAAATGGCTAAGTGCACTTTACCAAAGACTTCATTTAGATTTAAAGTATACTAAAGTTAATTAGCAGTGGGAACTCAACTGACAGCAATTTAATTTGATTGGGGAAGGTAATTACGTGATTACCAGTAGTGTTTATATATGCACAAGGATATTTTTATTGGAAAAATCTAATTGCTTTCTTACTAAGAAGAGAAAAAAACAAACAAATTTGTTATCACAGGTTAAGAGGATATCCTTCACTCCTCTATGAAACAGCTTCTTGTTATATATTAGAGACAAAATGAATTTGTTTTACCTTAGAACATTTGCTGATTTGCAGCAGGATTATATTAAGTTCTTTTTTTCTAAAATATAAGTATTAAGTCTTTTTGTGGGTGTGTGTGAATCTTATCACTTACGCAGGAATTTGGTGATACCCTAAAGATTTTGTGGTGCTGGTCATTCATGATCCCTTTTAATTGTGCAAGAACTGTTGCTTAAATACATCATAGTCTGTTTTTCCATCTAGAAAATGTACATAGGCCAAAGCTAAACCTAAGGATCCAGATTATTAACGGTTATTTGGTTTTTCCATGTTAAAAAAAAAAAGGAAATTATTTACTATACCAGAGTTAGAGTAGCCAGCTGACAGAAGCAATGTGTTGCACTCTTATGAGACTGGATTTAGAGTTGCCTTCTGGGGCATTGCTGAGTGAAATCTCATTTTATTTACTAAAGGCCTGATGCAAAGCCCATTTAACTCAATGAATCAGGCCCTGATTTTTCATGGTACTGGTGATGCATGCCACTTTGCAGAGTTGTATCAGATGTCCTTGAAGAGATGTAAGCAGGAAACTAAAGATGACAATAACAACTGAATGAAATGGGCTAACTACAATTTGACAAGTTTGGTCATCCAGTTTGGTCATCCAGATATATTTCTGGTTGTTCAAATACACTATTTCTCCCCCATACTTGTTTTTCCCTTATGCATGTTTTAAATAAAATATTACAATTTTGAATGTGTTGTCTTTTTAAACTAGATGATCCAGTCACTGTTGGAGGCACATAGCCATGGCAAATCTCACGCTGTACATTGATCACCTGTCCAACCTTTGCCTAGAGTGTGATCCCCAGTTCCTTCAAGAGTTCCATCTTTACCTGTCTATAAAGAGGAGGAGGAGGAGGAAGAGGAGGAGAGAGACATCTGGGATAACCACATATCAAAGATTAACACCAGAGCAGGTTGAATCTTAATTTTATATTGTTTTCTAAATCAGTTGCCAGTACTGATTTAAATATTTGCTAAAGATTTTTCCTTGATGCATATTGTAATGTCATCAGACAGATTGCAGCATGTGACAAGTTTTTACCATCTTAAACATTTCTTGATTAAACTTCCCACTTACCAAAATTATGCATACATTTTTCACAGGCCCAAAGTGTGAAACTGAATCCCAGGTCAGTCCAGAAAGTATAAAGAAATCAGTTAATGATGATCATGTTTAGTGATGTCTTTGAACAGGTCTCTTGCAAACATGCCTAATACAAAGTCAGAAATGATTTAAGAAGTCCAAAAATGTGGAGGTTATGTTATTCTCCTACCATCCTGTGCTTACATAGTTGAATGCAGGATCTCCAACAAGTACACTCATTTGCTCCAGGCATATTAAACTTACATTTCTTACCCATTCTTCCTCTTCCATTACCATGAGACCCTTGATATGCACAAAACAGACAGGGTTTCATTTACTATCCTAAGGACTGCCCCTCCAGGAGTCTAGCACAGCCCACACACAATTCTGGAATATGTCCAGCTTTTTTCCTAAGCAGAATGTGAACCTGTGACCTTGTGGGCCTCAGGCAAGAGGGCTGCCTACTGAGCCACCAATACCCAGGCCATCAATAAGTTTTAAATGCCAGTTGCAGACTTCATAGAGATAATGACTTCAGTGTGTAAAGGTTTTGTTGTAGAGACCACAGCCTAACATATGGTGTGATAGAGTAAATATGCTGAAGCCATTTTAGATCTGTTGTGTAACTGAACTGTCTTGATATAGTTTTTGTAGTACATTTCCATTCATGAGATATTATTGAAAGTGACACTGATATATAGGTTTAGGCCCAGAGTGTAGATTGTACCAAGAAGGTTTAGCAAAAACAGAATGTTTTCATGAAATTGTTAGAGTGGAAATTTCAATATAAACAGTTTTTGTTTAGATTTAAACATTCTCCTTCAGGATTTGCAACCCAGAAATTGCAATGTTGTGCTAGTGAATGAGAACCTGAAAGTAAAAATACTTGTAACTGAGAACCAGATACTGAAAGTGTTGAGTCAATTTTTATTATGTTTGTTAAATGAAATGCAAAGACTAAACAAATATAAATCTTGAAGGGTTAGATTTAAAAATTATTTCAAATATAACAATCCAAGGCAATATTAGTAACACAGGTAAATAAATTTGTTTGTTTTTTAATATTATTTTTAACCTGAGAGTACTCCTTTATCATATGTTCTTGTATTGTTCAGAAATAAGATAAAATTACCCTAGATGAAGCCTTAAGGTTTCTGGCCTATTAATGTTCTCCATTTCCAATTTAGTAGTAAAAAATAAATAAAAGGTGTATGAGATTTTAGATAATTCTCATTCATTTACTGTTATTATTAATCATAGTTATTACTAGGGCCCTACCAAATTCACTGCCTTGAAAAACATGTCACGGACCGTGAAATCTGGTCTCCCTTGTGAAATCTGGTCTTTTGTTTACTTTTGCCCACAGATTTCATGGGAGAGACCAGCGTTTCTCAAACTGGGGTCCTGACACAAAAGGGGGTCACAAGGCTATTGTAGGGAGGTAATGGTATTGTCACCCTTACTTAGGCGCTGCTGCTGGCAGCAGCACTGCCTTCAGAGCCGGGCAGCTAGAGAGTGGTGGCTGCTGGCTGGGTGCCCAGCTCTGAAGGCAGTTCAATCTATTTAAATGTTAATGTTTTTGATACAACTTCATAGATCAGTAAGCATTAAGTATGAACCTAGAAAACTTGACTAGATCACTAGCATTATCAAATTAATTTGAAATTTTTTATCAATATTTCTGATTAGATAATATGTTTTCATTATTTATGCTACAATTGAGCCCAGACCTGCAGATGCTTAATCACACATGTAGTCCTGACTTATGCAAGTAGCCTTACTGACTTAAATGTGTGCACTCATGTGAGTAACGGTCTGCAATATCAGGCCAGATTTTTATTTATTTTTTTGGTTGCACTAAAATGTTAGTTTTCATAATGACAGATGAGAAATACTTTTAAAGTCTCTTGAGGGCTGTAGCTGGTATAACACTAGAACTGTAGATTTGCTTGGCAGTCCTTTTGTTATTTTTGTATGTCTGCTCCAAGTACTTCAAGAAAACAAGTGATGTGCAATATTTTTGTTACTTTGCATCCAGTAGATATACCACTTAATTTGGTATCTGAAATTGCTATATTGTGAACTGGCACTTTAAATGTCACATAAACTGGTAAAATATAAAACAGAAATAGAAAATTAAATACACAGAAAGAGCCCTTTTTTTAAAAGGGTCAGTTTCTTCCACTCATGCTTATGTTAATTAGTACCTTACTCCACAAGTATCCCTATTGATTGCAGCGGGGCTACTCACAGAGTAAGGAAGCACTCAGTATGAGCAGAGGTGGCAGAATCTGTGCAAAAGTAGATAATACTTGGGATAGATGATAATTTAATCACTGTTGAGACTGAGGTCCTTTATTTGTCCACAAGACAGATACAGCACATTTGGCAGCAGTGCATGGTTCCCCCCACAGTTCTGTCACTCTGCCTTAAATCCTCATTGGAAGGACCATCTTTTTACAATACCTACAGAGTAATATTGCTACATATCTTTCATAAACAATGTATTTCATAATGCACAGCAGATACAACAATAGGTGTTATAAGTCAGTACTATAATTAGTTTGCATAGGTGGGGGCAGTACATAAGTGTACTTAAGTGTACACTTAAGAGTAATTAAGTGATGGAAACACGTGCCAGTACATGGATCTAACTAGCAGGATGATTGTTGAACACTGCAAAGAAGAGGTAGGTTTTGAGCTGCATTTCAAAAACAATTATGTCGATGAAGTAGAGAGAGGTACCAAGGTTATGAATATGATATAAATAGCTAGATAGTGAATACATTGTTTGTGATAGCTAGTGCAGTGGCAGAAAAGAATTGACTTCAAACAGGAAGATAGAGATTGGGGGGTCTGAAAGGATGATTGAGCTGACAGAGTAATTGGGAGTTTAGAGAGAAATTGGTAGGACCATAGCTATGAAAATCCTTGAAGATGAAAGCAATTTCTTAATGGATGGGAGATTATGTGGAGGCCAATGGAAGTCTTTCAGGATGGGTGTATTATGGTTGTGTTTTTACCTATGAGAGGTCACGCTTATTACAATGTTCTAGAAAGACTGGTGGTTGGATATGCATGACTTTGGGAAACCATAGAGGAAGGGAGGTACAGTAATCAACTAAAATGATTAGGGGGCTGGGGCACATGACTTGTGAGGAGAGGCTGAGGGAACTACACTTATTTAGTCTGCAGAAGAGACGAGAGGGCTGATAGCAGCCTTCAACTACCTGAAGGGGTTCCAAAGGGGATGAAGCTAGGCTGTTCTCAGTGGTGGGAGATGACAGAACAAGGAGCAATGGTTTCAAGTTGCAGTGGGGGAGGTCTAGGTTGGATATTAGGAAAAACTATTTCACTAGGAGGGTGGGAAGCACTGGAATGGGTTACCTAGGGAGGTGGTGGAATCTCCATCCTTAGAGGTTTTTAAGGCCTGGCTTGACAAAGCCCTGGCTGGGATGATTTAGTGGGGTTGGTCCTGCTTTGAGCTGGGGGTTGGACTAGATGACCTCCTGAGGTCTCTTCCAACCCTAATCTTCTATGATTCTTCTATGATTCTATGATGTGATGAATGAGCAACCAGAGTGAGTATCAAGACTGTAGCCAATGGGAGGCTGTGTTGTTGAAATGATAGGCAGGCTTGCAGTTATAGCACTGTGAAAGAATGTTAATATGGAGTCTGATGTTTATATGTATTTCCTTTTACCAGTTTAAAATTTGTTGCCTTTCAATTTCATTGGATATGCCCTTGTTCTTCTATAAAGAGAGATTAAATAACAGCATTCTATACCAGTGGTTCTCAAATTTTCCATGCCTTGATCCCTTGTTACAACAGAAAAAGGTTTCAGGACCCCCACATTTTCCTATTCCCTTTAATTTAGCTATAAAGGAAAGGAGGATATTCACAACCCTCTGGAACCTGTTTGCAACTGTTCTTGGAGGTCACGAGCCCTAGGCTAAGAACCCACAATTTATAACATTCATCATTTTATACACCTCTTCCAGGACATTCTTATTCATATCTCCTGTAAACTAAACAGTCTCTTCATATGGAAGTCTTTCCATGCTTCAGATCATTTTTGTTGACTCTTTCTGGACCTCTTCTGTTTCTGCTGAATCTTTTTTAGGTGGGGTAATCTGAACTGAATTCAATATTCCGCTTGAGGTATATCATCAATTTATTTAATGATATTGTAATATCTTCCATATTATTTTCTAACCTGTTCTTTATACACCTGAAGATGACAATCTTCTACAAAAGAATTAAGTTGAATATGTGGCATTGATGATTGAAGTGATGTATGAAGCTAATGTAGTCAGGCTTATCTCTATGCCCTTTCAGTACTTAGTCATTCTACAGAGATGACCAGTGAGGGTACCAGATGTGATGGTGGTTTTGATGTGGTTATTTGTCCACTAGAAAACAGATTGAATCCACCATATCTTTTGGATAGGCTAACAAACATCTATAAGATGATAATGATTTTTGGTCATGATCAACCTGAGCTGTATTTATACCTGTGACTAGAGTTGAAAGGCGCTGTGAATCCCATTACCCATCCCCTGAATACTGGTCTTTTAAAGACTTAATACCATTTTTAGTTTATGTACGTGTCTAGAGGAAAAGCAATCTGTTCATGTATTGGCCTTTAAAATACCAGCAACTCTTGTGTTAAAAAAAAAGGAGATGTCAATCTGAATTTAGCAGCTTGTCAATAAATGATGACTGAGGATTTGAACAAGCATTCAAATGCTGGACTAATAACTTTAACCAGCCTGTCAGATAGCTTTAACCCACTCATATAGGAACGTATACAGTGTAGCAGTCACTCATGAAATATGAAACAATGAGAACAGCTGAATAAATTCAGACACATTTTTGAACATTCTAACCTTTGTCTTAAAAATTGGATAATATAGAAGAAAAACTAATACCACTTTCTTTTGTTTTTGTTATTCTGTTCAGTAACTGGGAAAACTTAAAATTTCTAGGAGTTGTTGGTTTAAAGAATAACTAGCAATTTTTTAACACTATGGTATATCTAGCCACCCCATACAAACTCTATTCCTGCTCACTCATTAAGGAATGAATCTGGTTTCTGTTTTGTTCAATACTGTATATACATCGCACCCATAAATATTTGAACTAAGTAAATACAGGATCTCAAACATAGAATAAGCTTTCAGTATAAATTGGGGGCTGGGAGTGTCTTTTAAAATATTTTATTCAAAGGCCAAATGCTGTCCTTTAGAAAAAAAAATCCTTAAGCTAAAAAAATGGATGGATTTCCATGTGCTGTATAACAGCAAATTCTTGACCAGATTATGTCTTGATTTTCACATTTATATGTCTACAGATCTGGCTATAAAGAATCTGTGGGGAGGGGTTTGCAGATACCCGCTTCAGAAACACATGGCCAGTGTTCAGCCATATCTGGGGCTAGTTTAATTCTCCTTCTTCATTCAATGTGCCTCATTTTTGCTTACAAATACAGAACAGACTCCCTAGTAATTTTCTTACTTGAAAGCACAATGATTTTATTCCTAACTGGTAATAGCATGAATTGGACATACGTTTATGACTGTGCTAAAAAAAAACCATGTATAATGTGAAAGATAGTTCTGTATGGGTAGTTGCAAAAAATATACCAAACATGTTGCATATTGTAAAAGTTTGATTAAAAGTGTACTTATTTAGATTTATATGTATAGCCCAATGGTGGTATATACCTGACCTTTATGCATTGCAAAATTATGAATGAAAGTTTTCATGATTGTCACATGGACATTTGTTGCTGTCACCCTCTCCCAGATGTCTTCAATACTTTGGCTATTCAAAGCATGTCTGTAAGATATGTATGATATGAAATTCTGAGGGACAATCTAGGTTATAATCAGTGGTACAGTCCATCCAGGCTTGTCTTGGAATGAGACAAGGTTTTTGTTATGTTTGGAGTCTGGTTAAAACGATTCTCTGCGTACCCACTTAATGTAGTTAGATCAGCCCCTTCTGTAATGTCTCGATCCTCTTGTGTGTAATATGCCTTTTAAATATGATCAAACATAGAATAAATTTAGTTATAAAAGAGTCTTTTAAAACAAAGACAATTATAAATATAGCACATATGGCCACTGTTTACATGGCAAAATCATACAATACAAGAAACAAAATAAAAATGTAATATATAGAAACAACATTACTATGCATTGCACAATTAATTAATTAATGTGAATCTCCTCCATTTAACTTTACAAAAACCAAATAATTTACATTAAAAGGAGTACAGTGTCCACCCTTTATTTTGATGATGGTTATATCTATTGACTGAATACCTCAGGAGATTCAAAAGGCATGCTGCTTTAGCAAAGTTAATTATAACTTACACTCTAAATTTTTCTTCCAGCTATTTCTGTTTCACATGGAATATATAGGAATTATAATATAATATAATATAATATAATATAATATAATATAATATAATATAGGAATTAATGGGATACTCTGTTAATTCTACTGAATTTGGACATACCTGCTCCTTTGTGGGGTTCTGCAACATAAAGGGGGGGAAACATGCACAGCTAGAGATAGCCACCCTTTTCAGAGGATGAGAGAATAACAGCATATCTTCAACAAGGTGCAGTGGTTACTGTCAGCTCCTTAAATGTTTGATTGTATGCTCATGGAAGTCAATGGCAAAACTCCCATTGACTTTAGTAGTTCAAGACCATGACCTAAATGCATAAAGCAGAGATAGGCAACCTTTCAGAAGTGGTGTGCCGAGTCTTCATTTGTTCACTTTAATTTAAGGTTTCGTGTGCCGGTAATACATGTTAACGTTTTTTAGAAGGTCTCTCTCTATAAGTCTATATTATATAACTAAACTATAGTTGTATGTAAAGTAAACAAGGTTTTCAAAATGTTTAAGAAGCTTCCTTTAAAATTAAATTAAAATGCTGATCTTATGCCACCAGCCTGCTCAGCCCGCTTCCAGCCTGGGGTTCTGTTCACCTAGGCCTGCAGCGGGCTGAGCGGGGCGACTCGAGGTCAGGGCAGAGAGCTGGGGTGTGTGT